>NW_010197084.1:0-20739 GCF_000695765.1 Mesitornis unicolor
GCCGGCCGCTTCCCCTTCTCCGCCTTTGTGGCCCCCAGCGGTCTTCGGTCCGCCCTTCCTCCGCGGCGCTGCCTGCTTCCTCTCCGGTCCGCTGAGCAGCCGGCTGCCCTGCCTGATCGTCGCTGTTCCGTCACGGGCTACTGAATCCGTGGGGCCGCCTCGCTGAAGCGGGCGCTCCTTGCGTTTCGTGCCCGCCGGTTGTGTTCGGCTTGCAGGTGGAGGGTGGTGAAGCGGCCGGTGTAAATATATCTCCCTGATGTCGATTTTGGCTGTTTTGTGGGTTTTGTTGTTGTTTTTTGTTTTGTTTTCTTTCGTTTTTCTCTCTTAATGAGGCTTTTTTTAAGGTGGCTTCTCAGAGTTTTGTCGCCGGATGGGGGATTTTTACTACTGCTAAGGTGATACACTGTGCTTATGCAATTATTGTTGGTTTTATTCCGTGAATTTAAGGGTTCTTTCTTTGAGAATACACTATGAGCATCACTCAATTCTTACGGTTGGGACAAAAGAGCTTTAATTTGAAGGCTGGGTAGAAGGCGGGATAAGAAAGCTTCCAGTGCTGAGATACTGATTTAAATCTCTGCAGGGTGAAAAGTGACGAGTCTATTTTAGTTATGGCCAGCATGTACGTGCTGAGAGGCCTCTTTTTCCCCATTAATGGACTATTTAGAAAAGACTGCAATGTGGTGAATTCACAGGAATTCAGCTGTTTTTACAGTGGAGTAAAACTGCCTAATGGACAAGATGTTTGTCCACTGTGGTTTATAAGATATGAGTTCATCATTAACAAGTTTCTTAGGAGTTGCATTTTTGAGGAATCAAATGGTAATTGGGGGTCTTTGTTGGCAGTGGGGCACAGAATCAATTCTGACGTACACTGAGCTACTTCTTTTAGAAACAGGAGCTAAATTAAAGACCTGTGGAGCTCTGGCAGCATATAGGGAAACTTCATAGGTGATTTTCATTCTCATCCATCTCCTTGGATAAGAACATGGCTTATGTTTCTGAGCTATCAGCGTAGTGGTATTTGTGAAGATTGTGTATATGGGGGAAGTAGAAGTAGCATACTGCATTTACAGTGTGTCTGTGGCATAGCTACTGATTTTTCTGGATGACTCTAGTTGCTGTGTACTTCAGGGAAATTAACGTTTCCAAATAATTTTGTGCAAGTGGCAGGTGTTATAAAGACAGAACTGTGTTATGCAAATTATGTGGGTGACCTGGACACTGCTGAGTTATCTTGTACAACAATCAACTGCTTTCTGAAGTGTGGGCCTTAAATGTATTTTTAATTATAAACTCTTCTGGCAAAGTCAGTGTTTTATTCACACAGGCTTTTTAATATCTTTTTTCCGCATGTATATAGGAACACAGTAAAATATTTGTTATGGTAAAATCAGCTTATAGTAAGGGTTTGATGATTTTTTCCCCTTTCACCTTCCTTCAGATTTGGCTCCCATGTGTATAATAATTAGTTCAGAATTCAACAAGGGTGAGAGAATATCAAGTGTCTTGAGTTTTATATTGTTAGCATATAATACAACAAAGAATGTTGTTCAAAAAATTAGACAATAAGTTGAATTCTAAGTTCATCTCCCTGGTGATCTAGTCAAAACCAGTCCCCCTTCTCTGAACCAAACTACCTTTCTACTTCCTCCTAGAAGATCCTTTAGGTGTTATGGTGGCTACTTTTCTAAGGGACATAATATAATTTGTTCAGACTTTTCTGTAAAAGTCTTTGAAGAGATTTAAAAAAAATAGGCCAAAGGTAGGTGAATGACTGGTCTATATTAGACCATTGCCTCTTGTAGAAAACCCATGAGTTGATCAAAATTCACTTTGTTTCATTTAGAAGGCTGTCAAGCTGTAGCCTTAGGAATTGTTTGTGAGTTAGTAGCTGTCCCTCTTGCAGATGGGGAAGTTCGTGTTGTCATCTAGTTGGGTATGTTTATATAGGCAGATTCAATGAACCAGTACTTAAAACTGTTCTCTTAGCACCTCCTATATTAATGAAGAATCTCTTGCAGTAAATTTGTTTAAGTTTAGAAGTATTACTCATGAAATAATTTCTCATTTATTTATTTTATCCTTAGTGACAGTTGCTTGGTTAAATAAGGTCTCCTAAGGATAACATTTGCTAGTCTCCAAAGATGACAGCTGTTGCAGGTAATCCAAAATTAGTATTCAATATGTTTATTTTGCTATCTTTTAGCTAACAGACACAGTCAACTGATGTTATTGATTGTTATTTGTATTAATTTAATGTATGCAGAAAAGAGTTTGTGGGTTATAGTTCAGATCTGAAGAAAAAGTTCTTTTACTGGATAACTTCTTGTTTCTTAGATTAAATAAAAGCAGATTTGTCAAGGAAAATACTTGGTATTCAATATTTTGGAACTATACTTAATAATTGTAAATACTTTCAACTCTTTCCTGCTGGTTAACAGTGGGCATTTAGGAAGACCTATGTCCTCATTTTGTGCCATGTGTAATGAAGATATCTTTTTCCATATCGTACATTTTTGCTTCCATAAGCAGATTTTCATATCTGCTGTGCTTGGACCAAAATCTTTTATTTTGTGGGAAGTAGGGGGTGGGAAGGAAGACATTTCTTCTTGTGCTTTTCTGACCTGGCTCTGAAATATTGATACACGCTTGGCATGCTTATGGTATGTGTTAATTATTCTTTTAATAAGATTTGATTGTAGAACACAGGTGCACAGAACACAGTTTGTTTGTAACTTGCACAGGTGCATGTAAGGATGTAAAGAGGCAAATTCCCACAGAAGATTCGTCTATGTAATTCGAGCTTTTAGGGAGTATTTGCCTCGGCTTTTTCAGCTCTGAAGAATGATTTGTGTTTGCAAAAGCTTTTGTCCTCTCTGTTCAAACCTTCACATTCAGCAGATCCTCTGCTGGTTCTGTGTGGAAGGGAGATCTGGGTGCATGAAATACAGCTTTTTGCTAATGTACTAATTTCCACCTTCAGAAGACCTTTACTTGCTGAGATCAATTTTGCTTCTCACATGTAAATGATTTCTATTAAAAATGTTCTAATGCTATGCTCACCTTGGAGTTGGCTGGAGTATGCATCTTCATTGTAACAGAGCACCTCTAATATCAGGACAGATGCAGTATACTTTTCACTACTTAACATGCATCTGCAGAAAAAAAAAATCGTTTCAAGTGTTTTCCTGGAGAGGCGCTGCTTTTGAGAAACTGGGTTGTGATTTTTATTTTCTCTGTTAATCAACACAGGCAATGATAGCGTTGCATATTTCTCATACACTGCATCAAAGTTGACAGCTTACAGTGTACCTGTGTATATATGACCTACTAACGTAAGAAATACGTTGTTAAGTCTTGCTAAGTATTCTTAGATGGCATATATAATATTAGCCGCTATGATCTTATCAGTGGGCCTGTCAGGCTGTCTTTCTCTAGATGCTTTTGGTTTGTGTTTAATTTTGTTTGTTGACAATCAACAAATGAAATACAGTATCCTTTAAAACTGGGATTAGCATGTTGCTGTAGTCTGTTCTGCGTTCACCTTGCTCTTCCCTTCAGTGCTAGAGGAGGTACTGGTTTCCATTGAAAATGAGCTGCAAGCAGTGGAGATGCAGATTCAGGAGCTTGTGGATAAACAGCAGGAACTCATTCAAAAGAAGATGAGGGTGAAGAATCTGATAAAGCAGTCCGCGGGAGACTTGGAGGCAGGTGGAAGTAAAGACACCGAAAATTCAGCCAAGGCGTGGAACAAAAAAGGTTTGCATAGGCAAATTCAAATATTCTAACATAGAAGTAAACTAATTCAGTAGGGCAAAAATGTGTTCATACAGAGTGTTATTTGGATAACAATGGCCTATTTAATTTTGTTCAGCTGGGTGACCTGCCATCTTAATTACATTGAGTAATGTTTGTGCTTAACTCCATGGACAATCCTAAACACTAATCTGAATTCTTCTGGGCAGAATTATCTCAAGAATGGCGTGTTTTAACTGATTTTATTCTTTTCTTGTTGCAAAGTCACAACTTTATTTGATTTAAGAATCCCAGAGTAAATCTGGATATATAGCAGTATTTACATTCACTGTCTATATTCTAAAAATAATTACTCTGGGTCTTTTCAGGATTTGATAATAGCAATCTTGCACTCTCACAGTTACTTCTTGATGTGTTTGTGTTTCTTCTTGCTTGAGTGGTTAGGACATTGCTTGTGTCTGCCATGTAGCCTCACCATCTTTCCAAATTATGCAAATTAGATGGATGCTGACTGCCAAAAGAAATGCAGAATACATTAGTATGGTAGAGGAGTCCAAGTGGCAAGAGCCCCATAGTGGTGTCAGGGCTGCTGGTCTTTTAAGAGTGCTGTCTTTTAAGTTAAACATTAACTGAAGTCCTCAATAGCTGATGTGTCTTGACCATGTTATGCCTAGTGAAATTCAATTCAGGTATTTTTACTATTCTTTGTTCTCCTCCTATTTTACTTCAATTTGGAAATGCATTGTTAGTTTCTGCCTGTATCTCAGAATCACAGGATGGTAGGGGTTGGAAGGTCATCTAGTCTACCCTCCATGCTAGAGCAGGATCACCTAGAGAAGATCACACAGGAACACGTGAATGTCCCCAGAGAAGGAGACTCCGCAACCTCTCTGGGCAGCCTGTTCCAGTGCTCTGTCACCCTTACAGTAAAGGAAGTTTTTCATTATGTTTAAGTTGAACATCCTGTGTTCTGGTTTGTGACCATTGCCCCTTTTCCTGTCACTGAACATAACCAAGAAGGGTCTGGTCCCATCCTCCTGACACCCACCCTTTAGATGTTTATAAGCATTAATGAGATCCCCTCAATCAGTCTTCAGGCTAAACAGACCCAACTCCCTCTGCCTTCCCTCATACGGGAGATGTTCCAGGCATCATCTTAGTGATGATTCCTGTAGAGTCCCTCTACACTGGACTCTCTCCAGTAGTTCCTTGTTCTTCTTGAACTGGAGGGCCCAGAACTGGACACAGTATTCCAGATGTGGCTTCACCAGGGCAGAGTAGAACAGAAGGATAACCTCCCTTGACCTACTGGCCACACTCTTCTTAATGCACCCCAGGATGCCATTGGCCTTCTTGATTGCAAGGGCACATTGCTGGCTCATTGTCAGCCTGATGTCCACCAGGACTCCCAGGTCCTTTTCCCCTAAGCTGCTCTCCAGCAGTTCAGCCCTCATCCTGTACTGATACATGGGGTTGTTCTTCCCCAGATGCAGTACTCTACACTTGCCCTTGTTGAATTTCATTAAGTTTCTCCCTGCCCAACTCTCCAGCCTGTCCAGGTCACACTGAATGACAGCACAGCCTTCTGGAGTGTCGGCCACTCCTCCCAGCTTTGTATCCTCAGCAAATTTGCTGAGAGTACGCTCTGTCCCATTGTGCAGGTCATTGAGGAATATATTGAACAGAACTGGACCTAGTACTGACCCCTGAGGAACAACACTAGACATGGGCCTCCAACCAGCCTCTGCCCCGCTGAGCACAACTCTGAGTTCTGCCCTTCAGCCAGTTCCCAATCCACTTCACTATCCAATCCTCCAATTCACACTGTTTAAGTTTGGCTGTGAGGATGTCATGGGAGACAGTGTCTAAAGTCTTGCTGCAGTCAAGGTAGACCACATCCACTGCCTTCCCCTCATCAGTCCATTCAGCTATGCCATCGTGGAAGGCTATCAGATTGGTCAAGCATGAGTTCCCCTTAGTGAATCCATGTTGACCACTTCTGATCATTCTTGTTTCCTTGACATGCTTTGAGATGGCATCAAGAACAAGCTGTTCTGTCACCTTTCCAGGGATGGAGATGAGGCTGACTGTAGTTACTCTGGTCCTCCTTCTTGCCTGTTTTGAAGACTGGAGTGACATTGGCTTTCCTCTAGTCCTCAGGTTCCTGAGGACTGTATCTGTACTGTATCTATACCATGTGAGGAGGTATATATTGTATGTATTCTCTTTTTTTGCTTTTTTAAAAATGAAATTAATCTTGTAGTATAATCCATATTGGTCTGTGTTTGAGAAGTGTGTTCTGCATATGTAAGAATACTGATACTTTATAATTAATGTGTTTCCTGATACATCTGAAATTTAAGTTTCTACAGTATTCTGTCTTTAAATGATACAGTCTTTAGCTTTTTATTGAAGAACTATTATGAGCATGTTGGGGTGATTATTTTGGGGAAGATTAAACCTTCCCTCCCCCCTTTTTAAATAAATGCTTATTATCTCTGGAATATATGGAAAAATGGTAGCCCTGCCTTCATTATACTATTTGTAATCACAGCATTTGTATGAGGGAAACCTTTGTGCCACTTAGTAGTGAGTGTGTTGTAGGGTTCAGTGTCTGGTTTTATTTATATTCAGTATGGGCTTCTCATTTCCATTTAATTTTGGTCTAATTGGTTAACTTGATCATTAGCACTTTGAAGCTCTTCATCTGCCTGTGAGTTTTTAGCATTATGTCACATTTATGTGCAATGAGAGCCTTTAGTCTGGAGGCGAATTGTGTTTGCATTTCATAGGGTTTTCAAAGGTCCACCTTAGAAATTAGTTTATACAGACTCAGGTTGTGTGTAGCTTTTTGTGTGCCGTTATTGAATCTTTGAACACTTTCCCAGATCTAAAATTGTATTGCTTCCAGATTTAGTTATTGTATATGTAAATTGCCCTTCGTTCTTATATTTTAACAAAGTTGGCTATGAAATGTGTTTGGGTTTTTTTTTCCTTAACAGATTTTCCATGGTATGAGAAGATAAAAACTGCACTGCAGAGCAAGTTTAAACTCCAAAAGTTTAGGTCCTTGCAACTTGAAACAGTAAATGCTGCAATGGCAGGAAAGGATATATTTCTTGTCATGCCTACAGGTGGTGGAAAGAGCCTTTGCTATCAGTTACCAGCTGTCATTTCTGATGGTATGTAATGGAAGAAAAGGTCATACATAAACAATTGATTACATTTTCTTCCTTTTATAGTTATTTGGAGAATGAACACTATACTGGTGTCTAATGTCACAGTATGGGGAAATAAAGAGCAAAGATATGGGAGAAAGATTTACCAGAAATATTTGCTTTGCTTTTTTACTTCGTTTTCTCTGAAGATGCAATAGCAGCTTTAAAATAGATGTGCCTTTTAGATGTGATTTAGATTTAAATAATTTATCTAGGTTCCTTTCAATATATTATATTATTAAACACTGAAATAACTTTTAAAAAAATTGTCACTGTTCTTTCTTTCCCTTTTAATTCAGTATACAGACTGTAAATTATTAAAGTATGGGTATCTGTTACTTATCTGCTCCACTCTAAAGTTTTAGCTTCAGATTGTTTGGTAGAGACTTCACATATTAATTTTAAAAAATAAGTATTCAGTTTTAGTTTTTAAGGATTTTTTTTTAAATAACCCATCCAATTGCATGGAAGTTTACTTACTAACAAAGACCAAATTTACCAACACCTAGCATTGCTTAGTTGTGTGGTAAATTAGCACCTCATGACACAGATGTGAATCCAACTTTTTATTTAGTTCATATTTAGTTGTTATACTCTGTTGCAGCTCAGTTGTTTGTGGTCTAGATTCTACGAGAGGGTGTGTGTCGCAGGCAGTTGATAAGAAGCATCTTTGTGACCTAGTATTTGCTTATCAGCTACCTAGAAGGGGAGTCTGCTACTGTGTATAAAGCTTAAGCTCACATTTGGCAGTTCCTTCAGAATGGGGCTGATGCAGTAGTAAAAAGTGTTAGAGAAGATACTTGTGACATATGAACTGTTCAGTTTGCACAATGATTGATTGTTGCAGGTTTCACACTCGTGATATGTCCTTTGATATCACTTATGGAAGATCAGCTCATGGTTTTGGAACAGCTTGGTATTTCTGCAACTTTATTAAATGCCTCAAGCAGTAAGGTATGTTTAACTGCTAAGTCTTCATAGTTTTTGTAGTATGTGTGCTGGCATCTTGCCTCTGTCTGTGTTATTTATGAATTCTGAATGAACGGCAGTTTTATCAACTAATACCATCCTATCAACAGTATCTTGCCAGCTACATGCAGTGATATGGATCACATGAAAAAGTATCTTGCACTCTTTTTTTTAGTGATAAGAATGTATGTAAGCCAACACCTTTCATGGAATAAATAGATTTCATGGGACTATTTACATGATGTGAAGTACCTTTGTCTGATTGTGTTGTAGATTTTTACTCAGTTTCTAGACTAAAGAGAATATTGAAGTAGGTGTTTTTCTGTCCACTAGTAACATGTTTAGCAGAGCAGGGTTTCACACATAATTATCTAACTTTAGGATGGAAAGCTCTTTGATTCAGAGACCAAGAAGCCGTTTATTTCCCAGTCTGTTATTAGTCAACTGCTTTTTGCAGTTAAATAATATCTTTTCCTGACAACTGGGAGGTCATGGTCCTTAGCTTGCATATGAAATTGAATTTGATAGGTTAGTGGCTTACTGAAACAACGTAATGAAGCAAAGGAAAACGTTCAATAGTTTGCTGCTTCAAAGTTCTGTAATGGATTTAGCAAGTATTAAAATTAACATTTTATATATAATGAACTTCTGCAAGACTAATAGTACTGGTAAATGCTATGTAACAGTTTATCTGCTTTTGTTAATTGTCCCTTACGGTTTTTAATAACCTCTTAAGAATCTTAGCACTAAGCAACTTCAGTGTGCTGTCCTAGTTCGTTCGCCTCTGATTTCTCCTTTTGTTTTCAACAGGAACATGTGAAGTGGGTTCATACTGAAATGCTAAACAGAAATTCGCAACTGAAGCTCATTTATGTGACCCCGGAGAAGATTGCAAAGAGCAAAATGTTCATGTCAAAGCTAGAGAAAGCTTATCAAGCAGGCTGTCTTGCTCGCATTGCTGTAGATGAGGTCCATTGCTGTAGTCAATGGGGCCATGACTTCAGGCCTGGTATGTTTGTTAGAAATCCAGTTTGCAGTGTTATTCAGACATCAATAAAGAAGGAGTTAGGCCTGTAGTAAAGCCATGTGCTTTCTTTGTATGTGAAGTAAACATTTAGTGTATGGCAAGTACCTGTGTTAGCTCAAGAACTTTACATTTAAATCACAAATTACTATATCCTTCCCCAGGAGCTAAGTTCATGCAAATAAGGGTAATTTCAATGTAGATTTTGCTGTCAGTATTCTGAAGAACTCCTAAATCAGTTTAATTGGAGCTTAATAAAATGAAAGTTTTTGTCTACTATCTTTAATATGGACGATACAGTCATCTTTAATCTACCACTACATGAAAAAGTGTCATTCTGTACACCACTCCTTAACACTCTGGGTGATAAAGGTAGAGCATGCTGTAAATTCATGAGATATTTTAATAGCTTCTAAAGCAAGTTGAAACAGGTGCCCCTGACTTGCAGGAAAAGAAAGTGTGCTTCAGTTTGTTTCCTATCTTGTTAGTTGTAGAATGCTGTTACTTACTGGTTACTATTTCCTTGCCTTTGAAAGAAAACCTATTTTGAAGCAACAGTAACTGGAAAGTCAACCTTTGCAGTTTTGTTAAAAAGTGATGCCTGAACAAAGAGCCATACCAGTTAGACAGGCAACATAGGATTTGCATATGGACCTCTGGCTGTATTTCTGTTCTAAGGCAGCAAGCGACTGTCAGCACTGAGTCCTTAAAATCTTTCCTTAGCACAGTGTGATCTATGTATTAAAATTCCACATTGCTCGTTATTAGCAAAGCTGTGCTTACTGAAAGCTGTTTGTAAAAACAGACCTGCAAAATTACCTGAATGTTGGTGAATGCAATGCCACTTATATTTTTCTAACTTTTTAAGAACTCTGTTGCAATATATTTTGCCTTCTGAATTGTGGTTGCTTTTATCAAATTCAATTAGAAGAAAAAGCATCTGTTTTGATAAGTGCAACCTTTTTATTACTTCATTGGCATGTACAAATTAGTTTGGTAGTAAATTGGTCAGTAATAACATTTATTGCAGTATTACCCCATTGAATGCTGTTTACATTAATATCTTTCTTAACTTTGAATCTGTGGTATGAGACATATTTTTTTTCCCCTTTTTGTTTTCTTGCTTAGACTACAAGTCTCTTGGTATCTTGAAAAGACAGTTTCCCAATACACCCTTGATTGGATTGACAGCAACTGCTACAAATCATGTTTTAAAGGATGCTCAGAAAATTTTGCATGTTCAGAAGTGCATTACCTTCACCGCATCTTTCAACAGGCCCAATCTTTACTATGAGGTATGTCTTATTACCTGTTCGTTTGACTGCATTGCAGTCATGCTATTTTCTGTAAGTTACAGCTGATTAATTTTCGAGTAGATTTTCAATTATATGTTTTAATAATAAATAACTTTACAACTGAGTGTTGGCGTTCTTTCATGACTTCATCTTGCTGAGCTTGCCATCATCTGCAAAGGAACATGGTTTGCTCTGTCTTTGTGAGCAAGGCTTAGCATGTAGGACTGTGTACAAGGGAGAGGTAGGTAGCAGGCTCAGACTACTACAACCTGCTGGAAAGTGTGTCGCATGATTACAGAAAGTTGTGAATTATTGTGTTGTACTGTATTTTCAGTCTGGGCACAGTTTCTTTTATTTGTCTTTATGGAAAAACTTGTGATTTTGTTTTTTCTTCTATGGACTTTTGAGATGTAAACTGACTGTACACCAAGAGAATATAGTAACTTTGGTTAAGTGACAGAATAGTTGTGTTTATTCAACTGGAAGAAGTAGAATATGGTAGACTGCCTCTTGACGCACTCTCTGGCATGTGTCTATTGTATTTTTGAGGTTCGGCATAAGCCTTCAAATAACGAAGATTTCATTGAGGACATAGTTAAGATCATTAATGGAAGATACAAAGGACTCTCAGGTAAAGAAAAGCTTGTTATTTTTTATAATCTTAAATGCTACAGAGATGTTTTCTAGTGATCTGAAATGTGTAGAGAAATTCTGCTTTCACCATACATTAAATATTCTGTATTAAAAGAAATGGAATTTAATAAGATCTGTACTTTGAATAACTATTTTCATTCTTCAGTGTTTAAATGCCTTTAGTTTACTTATCTCTTTTGAAGTACTGAAATATAATGTTGATGTATATAAAACAATGCTTACATAGATAAGAATAGTAGCAGTTTTTCAGATTGTAGAAACAAGGCTCAGAAAAGGTTATATGTTCTTAAATCATTCATGTGTCATTTAGTATCTGTGTATCTGGATACTTACTATCTTTAATGCTTCTTTCTCATATTTGATCATAAGATTCATTTATTATTCAATGTCCTGAATGGGTATGTGGTGGAATGAATTGTGCTTTTGTGATAAAAGCAGATCTGTAGAAAGTAGAACTTTGTGTAGTCAATAAATTATGTAGTGCAAATAAAGAGGAGAGCCGTATTACAAAGGCAACAGAACCCAGTTTCCCAGAGCAGCAGTCTATCCCTGTCTCTGCTGTGGAATTCTGTGGCTGTGCTGAGCAGCTCCCTGAGTGCAAACTGTGCTAAGATGATCAGAAGTAACATGGCTTTGTGTGTAATCCTTGACCTAGCCCAGGCTGATTTATGACAAAAAGCAGATTCATGTGAAACCTCAGGTGAGATGTCACAGGGAGCAGCACTCTCTTACGTAGGCATTAACAACCATTGTCTACCCTGCACGATGTTAGAATACTTCCATGATTATTTTTTCTTTAGCCTAAAGTCAAAGCTGATAATTGAAGTTCCATTCATGGCTACCAATACTGCAGACTGAGTAGGTACAAAGATAGTTTACTGTTTATTTATTTAGTTAGTTAGTTTTAAGCTAATAAAACTTTCAAAGTTGTTTTTAAGAATTGGGGATCAATTGGGTTTTATAGGACATTATACTAAGACGTAGTTCACTGTTGTACAGGAATCATTTACTGCTTTTCTCAGAAGGATTCTGAGCAAGTTACTGTGAGTTTGCAGAAGCTGGGAATTAAGGCAGGGACTTACCATGCAAACATGGATGCTAAATATAAGACCAAAGTTCATAAAGGATGGGCAGCAAATCAAATCCAGGTAAAGTAGATGCTTTTTGTAGACTTACATTTAAACGAATTGTGGTTTTGGTACCTGATGGTTTCTAAACCTCATTTCAGGTTGTAGTCGCAACTGTAGCTTTTGGCATGGGAATTGATAAACCAGATGTGAGGTTTGTAATTCATCATTCTATGAGCAAATCCATGGAGAACTACTACCAAGAGAGTGGACGTGCAGGTATTGTAGGAAGTGACTTCTGCAATGTAGACATTTACATCCATTAAACCAATAAACTTGTATTTTGATTTCAGTCATTTGTGCAAAGTGTCTTGTCTCTGAGACAGGTTCTAAAGTGTGTAATGCCACTCTGCCTCTGTAAGGAGGCTTTAAAGCAAATATAAACTGCATTCACGATCTCATGCGTCTCTGCTGCAATGTAGCAAAGAATGAGTACTTAGCCCTTTAATGAACATTTTTTTAATTACTTGATTTTTGTGACATCCTTGGCTTACCAGGACAATGTCTGATCAGATATATTACAGAAAGGATTTTTTTCTTTCTTTCTTTGCATAGCAACTGGGATGCATGATTTGCTCACATTATCTCTAGATAATGTCTTGTCTCTGTATGAATTTCAGTGGATGCAGAAATACAAGTAGGATGGGGAATCTGGAGCAGAGAATTTCAAAGACTGATCAATGTATAGCAGCACTACATAGCTGTTACAGCTAAAAAAACCCCAGTGTTTTGTGGTGTTTTGCTTTGGGTTTTTTTGACCTTGTTCATTATTACTTTTTCGAAGACAGATTTTAATCTGTGTGGAGGAAAGCTTTTTAAGGACCCTGAGAGGCAACTGGTTGAGATTTTAATTACGGCTGTGTGATAGAAATTGGCCTTAATGCTTAAGAAATTCAACAATCATCAAAGTTCATGGGAGTCTGCATCTGCTTACGCTAGAGAGACAAGGACTGTATAGGTGCTGAAATAGTCGTTTCACAATTCTTATCAACTTGAGGTGATTAGAGCAAGCTTTTGTGTGTTTATCAAAACTTGATTTAAATGAGATTATTCTTAGGGGAGATTAATTAAGTACCACTGCTCATTTGCCTGAACGTTTTACTTAGCTTATGAAACGTTCCTTTTTCCCCTTGATTGCCCATCCAAGTGAAGTAGTTCCTTTCTGTTGTATGTTAAACTTTTTAAAAGCTTAGGAGTTTTAGACCTTTTCTGTTTTCTGGATCTTGTAAACAGCAGGAGGGCACCCATCAGCACATCATTGGAGAGGGGAGCAGTGGGCAACAGGAAGGAAGAGTTGATCTGAGTTCAGCTATAAAAGAACCAGTTGATTTTTAAATCCAATATTTTGTTAAATCATACTTAATTCTCTATTTATTACTATTAATACCTAATAAGGTATTTTAAGCTCACAGTGTCTTTTAGTCAAGTAAGAATTAGGCTTCAAGATGTACTTCGCTAGGATTTTCCAAGAGGTGTTAGGGTGAGAAAATGGTGATTTCACTGACATTTTGTATTACATTAATATTTTATTTTAGTTGTTACAAAGTCAAAATCTTCATTGTGTAGTATTTTCAGTTTGCTTGATTCTATAGTTAAAAGTTGTTGTAAATCTATTTTATTTCTGGTCTGTATCATATTATGTTCTATTGACTAATATGTTATGCTTGATATTCTGTTACAGTCATGCATAGGGACTGCAGAAGCCCATGCAGATAGGAGTGGTATTTGTACCAGAAAATGCTATACTTAAAGTAAATGTCTTCTCAAGTTTAAAGTCCATATTTTTGTTTGTTTTAATTCATTGCAGGTAGAGATGACCAAAAAGCTGACTGCATTTTGTATTATGGTTTTGGAGATATATTCAGAATCAGCTCAATGGTAGTGATGGAAAATGTAGGGCAAGAGAAGCTGTATGATATGGTGTCTTACTGCCAGAATACGAACACGTAAGTTACTATGGTGCCTTGGTTGCTTAGTTTTTAAATAGTTTAATTTTATTGGTTGTTTTAGAGAGTATTAAAAAAAACAAATCAAAAAATAAACAAAAAAACACTGTACAAAAAGCCCCATAAAACCACCACCCACAATAAACCAAAAAGAAACCCACCACACTATAGAAGTGCTACCATTGTAACAGTGTCTTGAGTTTGGAGTCTGTGGTTTTGCTCTTGCACATAACTGAACGTTGGTGTGTTGCTTGCCAGCTTCAGGATAAGGTTCTGGAAGCAGTTATATTGAGATAAAATATCTGTGAACAAACAGTATTTGGATTTCAAATCCCATTCAGAGCAAACACTGCAGTGCTTTGTTTTTTACACTAAGGTACCAGTGTTTCATGGTCATACAGGAATCCACACATGTTTAATGCTTCATCTGCTGCACTGAGCTGTATTGAATACTTAATGGAAAACACTTGTATCTATGTTGTGGATAACTCATGTGTTAAGTGTAGCCTTTGTTGTCCTCAGTCTTAGAACTAGTTCATACTCTTCTGATTTTTCATTCTATTGGAATTGCAGATTACACTTACTTTTCTACTTTAACCAAGTTGTTCCTACAGCAGCGTTTAGTATTACCGAAAGTTCCTAGTTGATGCTATTAGAGTAACTGACAGGGAATACTGTGTTGCAGTGTTTGCTTTCTGATTTTTTTACCTGAGATAATTCTTCATGCTTGTTTTGAGATATGAACCAGGGGACCACCTTTCTGCCACTTCCGTGATTTATGACACAGGTGCATACATTCATGTTCTGTAGTCCCTCTTTGCTCCCTGTTCTTTCAGGTGTCGCCGGGTCCTCATAGCCCATCATTTTGATGAAGTATGGGATTCTGCAAACTGCAACAGAATGTGTGATAACTGCTGTAGAGAGAACTGTAAGTAAATTATTTTTGTAATTAAGGGCAGAGAAGGTTGGCTTAAAGAAATAATTAGTTTAGACAAACTGTGAGCAACTTCTGTAAAGTCGTACTGCTAGTTTCCAAGGTTCAACCTTTGTTACGAACATCAGTTTTTGGTGGCTTAGTGTTGCCAGATTCAGGGTGTTTAGCAGAATGCTTCCTGGTTTGGCTTTTTGCCTGAGGCCAAAAAATTTGGTATCTTTCAGGCTCAGCTATTCACCTGTTCCCAAAAGTGAAGCTGGGGCAAGGGGGAGATTGGCTTACCTGTTTTAAAAAGATTCTGATATGTGACGGGTTTTGTTTCAGATTTTTTGTGTGTGTGTGAAAGCTTTATTTTGAACTGTTGACACTTAGGCTCTGAGGTGGTGTAGTTTGCACATGTCTTTTTTACAATTTGCCTGGTAAAATCTCTGAGGATTTAAATGCTGCATGCTCACAAGACCTGCATGTGTCAGGACTGTGCATGACAGTCGTGAAGAACAACTGAGCACAGTAATTCAGGATTTTGCTCTGTGTTAGCCCTATCAGCACAATGTCTGTCTAGTGTGTGCTCTACCTTTGGAAAAAAGTTGGGATCATAAAAAGGAAGGCATATGGGCCAGATGCAGAGGGAGTTTGGGAGATGAGCTGCAAGAAGACCTGCTGCATGGTAAAGCAGGATGGTTTCAGCAGAACACAAGTTCTTTTGCTGCTTTGCCTACAAACATCCTGGGCAGTGTTGTTTAGCTAGCTTAAACTAAGCTTTCATGTGTGATCACTGGCTGCTTTAGCTGCCATTTTTGGTACTCATCCAAAAAGCCATAAGCCTGTGAAGACGCACAAAGTATCTGTCGCTGTACTTATGAGTGAGAGTGGTGGTTTAGATATAGGAAATCCCATGCAAAGCTAGAAAGCGCTGAAAAGAGTGCTGAGAAAAAGTTGGTCTTGGGCACCTTTCCTGGACACACAAAACCATCTTTAATTTTTTTGAGTAACAGGTGAATTCTTGTAATATGTGGAAAATACCATCTCCTCATGCTGTTCCAAAGCATTTGGATAATGCAACAATCAGCACTTGAAAAACTTAGGAACAGTTCTGTACTGAAAGCTCTTTTCATTACTAGATTTTATTTCCCTTTACATTTTTTGTGGGTAAAGTAACAAAACAAACCTCCTTTTTTTTTCTTTCTTTTTTTATTTTCTACAGTTAGTTATATCTATATAATGACACTGTTTTGCAAAATCATGCCAGTAACAATGTCTTGTTATCTTCCAGTTAGAATTGGGGCTTAGTTGAAATTTACACTGGGATCAGAGGTTGAGAAGGGTATGGAGCTTGCTTGTATGCAAGCCTTCCAGAAGCCATGTGGGGAAGTATAGTTGAAATATATCCTGTTTGCTGCTGGTTTACTCCCAAGACCTTTTTGACATATAAGCAAGGTCTGAGGAAACCTAGCAGTAGTACTAGTTTTTCAGTACTTAATTCTTAGTGTTGGAGGAGGCAGTTGGGGTAATTCTATGCCATGATCTGATCATGCAGAAACAGCATGATCATTAGGTACCACATGGATGTGTTAGTGCTCAGAATAATTCGTCATGATGAAGCTAATTTGTACAATGCAATTAATACTTTTTTGTCTGTCTCATTTTGTGCACGTCTTCAAAGAAATTTTTTCACATTCTTCAGTTCCTCTTTGCTCTCTGTTCTTTTCATAATAAATATTATAGGTGAGGGAAAAGGAATCCAGCCACAGAGTAACATAGTAGCTACCTTACAAATTTTATGCTTTGTAAATGCTTCTTTGAAATAATTTGTGTGGTTTTTAATGTTAAAATACATGTAAAAATGTTTGCAGAATTGGAGTTCTAATAGATGTGAGTTTGAGTACAAATATATCCTAATTTTACAGAGGGAAAGGTATGGCTTTATTTGTTAAAACTTAGAGCTTTGTTCATTACACATTTATAGATACACATGTAAAAGTTCATATATATATATATATATATATGTTTCTGTACACACCTAATGTATATATGGATACTATCTAAATAGCTATAAATAACTTGCTATTTAAATATTATTTCACTTTTACTTGTAGCATGTGAAAAAATGGATATAACAGGATATTGCAGGGATCTAATCAAGATACTCGAGCAAGCCGAAAATATGAGTGAGAAACTCACCCCACTGAAATTAATCGATGCGTGGTCTGGGAAAGGTGTATCAAAACTAAGGGTGGCTGAAGTTACTCCACCAAAGCACCCTCGAGAGAAACTGGAGAGAATTATTGCCCATTTACTGCTGCAGCAGTATCTGAAGTATGTAAGATTAATACTTAATGGGTTTTTTTAACATCTAGTAGTAATTTTTCTTTACTCTTGTGTTAATTCTTTGTAATATTAATAGATACATTCTGTAGTCTCATTTTTAGCCTTTATTTCAGATGCATTTAATGTATTTAAAAAACCTCAAAATATTACTGTATTTCTACTTCAAAATGGTAAAAGAAAAAGTTGGAGAAACATTTGAAAAGCTGTTTTTCTTGCTGTTTTTAAAAACCTGAAGTCTTCTGTATTCGGGTTTAATCTTTAACCTGCAGCAGGCTTCATTTTGGAGAAGTTTGCTGGTTTACAAAGTCTCATTTACATTCCATGGCTATGCAAAGCAAATGGGGTTGCCCAGATGAAGTCTTAAGTCAGGAGAGGCTGGCTAATATGGAAAGTGGTACTCAGAAATTTTAAGAAAGTATAGTGAACCTAACAGCAGTGCTTCTCTTGGAACCTGGCTGTCTGTGCGGTATGTGGTTTGTCTTTTCATACAGTTTTAAGAAATTCCAAAAATATTTACAAATCAAATATATAATCCTTTTTATTTTAATCTTAATTTTTTTGGCATCTCTTTGTACAGCTTTTTATGTTCTAAGAGGGTGAGCAGATGACTTACTACATCTTTTTTCTGCATTTTCTCCATGTACTCCAACAGATTGACGTGTGTGTGTAAAGTTCCACAAACTGAACTATGTTGAGTGTTGGCCAGACTTACTTTAAATTAAGTGCCTATCCACTTGACTAGATAAAGCAAAATCAAGCTGCTATTTGAAACATCCATCGGAAGGGTTAATGTGTCCCTTTTTTTCCCCTGCATGGTCTAGCCTGTCTTTGTCTCTATCTTTCTTATATAAAATTGATTTATTTTATGCAGGGAAGACTTCAGCTTCACAGCATTTGCTACAATATCTTACCTGAAGACAGGACCAAAAGCAAGTCTGCTGAACAATGAGGCACATGTCATCACTATACAAGGGATAACGAGCACGAAAAGTGTTTACAAGGTATTTATATCTGTACTGACTTGCTATGTAGATATCTTTTCCATTATGGCTTATTTTAATAGTTTGGTATGTGCTTAATATATTTTTATAGTAATGCAATCAACAGGATTTAAAGTAGAGCTCATTATCTTCTCTCTTGTGTAGGAACACTGAAAAAGAAGGAAAACGATGTTAGCTTTTTAATAGAATTGTTTGTAACTTACAGGACAAACCATCTCAATCTTCAAATGTGAAAGGAAGCAGAGAAAATGCTGAGGCTATTTCAAAGACTGTCCAAGATTCAGCAGTGAAGAAGTCACAGGAACGTAAACGGCCTAACTGCGGTTCTCGTGTAAAAGCAAAGAAGCTTAAGCTTCAGGCAGGTGGAGATGACCAACCAGTAATTCTTGACTGAGTTTCACAGACTACGTTTAGGATCTAATCATGTTTGCTTCTCTGTGGACAATGCATTGTGTAAGTTCAGTTTGTGTTTTAGAATGGTATTTTTTATGCATTTTTTAAATAAAAAACACATCAGGGAAACAAGTGTCTTTAAAACCCTCAAATCTAGAGAAGTCTAGTAGACAAGGGAAAAATGCTTCATATAAAAATAACAGGTGCATATCTTATACAAGCAATGATACAAGATGTAAATCATTACCGTGTTGCCTTTTTAACTCTTTTGGAAGTGTTGTGTGTAGTAACACTATTGCAGAATCATGCAGGCTGGAAGAGACTTTCAGAGATCATCTAGTCCAACCGGCTGCTCAAAGCAGGTCCAGTTGGAACAGGCTGCTCAGGGCTGTCCGGTTAAGTTTTGACTGTCCCCAAGGACAGAGATTCCACAACCCCTCTCAGCACCTGTTCCAGTACTTGACCAAAAAAAAAGTGTATTTCTTAGAACTGTTATCTCCTGTGTTGCAACTTGTCTGTTCTTTCTTGTCCTATCATGGTGTTCTTCTGAGAAGAGTCTGGCCCTGTTGCTGCTATGCTCTTCCATTATGTAGTTGAAGACAGGAAAAATCACAACAATCACAGTCTCCTCCCTGGCTTGCTTCTTTTTTAATCTGGAAGAAACCAAGTTCTCTGTTTCTGTTCTCTAAGGCCCTGCTTCTCCTCTCTGAGCACCAAGGCAGCTTGGTAGCCCTCTGCTAGACTAAATTCAGTGTATCAGTGTTTCTTTTACTGAGAAGTGCAAAACTTAACCCAGCACTCTCGCTGTAATCTCACGAGTGCTGAATACCTAGAAAGAGAGTAATTTTTCCCCAAGCTGCTGGTTACATTCTTGTTAATAGTCTACTATGCAGTTGTCATCTGTGCTGCATTTATGTTCAGCTTGTAATCTACCAGGAACCTGGGTCCTTTTCTGCAAAGCTACCTTCTGACCAGTCTGGTCCCAGCCTGTGCTGTTGTTACTCCATCCCAGGTGCAAGACTTTGCTTTTGGATTTAACTTAAGAACCAATTAGTCCAGCCTGTCTGGGTCCCTCTGAATAGCAGTCCTGCTCTCAGCACTGGTAGAGCTGCAGGTGGAAAAGGAGCCCTTTTGCATTGCTGGAAGCAAGAGGTTTCCAGCTTTCCCTCCTGTGGTAGTCTCTATACACTGCTCCTGTGAGGGTAGTTTCAAGGTATTCTCTCCTTTGCAGCACAGGGCCTGGGTGGTCCTTAGCTCCACAGCTTCTCTGAGAAAACCCTGCCAAGTTCCTCCTGGCTGCTATGCAGGCTGCTCACCTTCTCTTGCAGCTCCTTCACCCAGTAAATTTTCACTACAACCAGAGCACAGCTCCCACCAGTGAGGCTGCTATTGCCAGCCCCAGGGAGAGAAATCAGAGACTCAGCCTCCTGCAGCACCTATCCTCTGGAGCCATGTGTGGGTCAAAGCCTCTGCTGTACCCAGGGGCAGTTGTTCCAGCCCAGGTGGACATCACTATCACTGCAGTTTTGAGCAGAGATGCATCCTGTTTCTGCAGTACTTATACCCACTACAACATATTTGAGTACTTGAGTGTACTTCAGAGAAATTCAACAGGGCATTGTTACAACACTGCACTACTACTGACTTGCAGAGATTTTTGTGAAATATTCTATGTATTTGTCCCTCTAAAATGTCTGCTGCTCTTAGAACTAGATTTCTCTAGCTTGTTTTTCAAACAGAAAATTACTACTTCTGTGCTTTTCAGAAATACCTAAATTAATATTTAAAAACAAGACAACATTTCTTGACCTCAGCTTTTCCCTTTGTAAGAATTATACATCTTATATGGGAAATATAGAAACACCACCACTCAAATATTCCCCCCCCCTCCTTCCCCCTGTTGAATTGGCTTATATTCCAATTACAGAAGTGTATTCCAATTAGAAATGAATCTGGTTGTCCTAAGAAATAGTCTTCTACTCTATAAGCACTAGAACATTGGACATGATGTTCAGCTGAACTGTGGCCACTCTGCAGTAGGAGTGAGTCACAATACTCAGATACAGAATTTTCCTGCCTCCCATTTCAGCA
>NW_010197084.1:20770-37045 GCF_000695765.1 Mesitornis unicolor
TTACATGAAGTAGAAATATAAGCCTGTTGACTTCCCTGATGAACATCTGTTTCCAGAAACAGGTAACTGTGCTGCCAAAGTTTGTAAAGACCCAATAGCTACTGCTGACTTCAAACACTCCTTGGGCACAGTTGAGGTTGAATGCCACATTGACAATTTTGAAGATCTTGGCAGCCAACAATTAAGGCGGCAATTTCAAACTTGATTATAAATGTAAGCTCTGGTAGGTTTCATTCAGAGGTATACCAGCTTAAATATAAACCAAACATTATTAAGAACATGTTTTTCATCTTTATTTTTCTAGTAGAATCTTGTTTTAATTAATTCCACTTTTGGCAAATGTTTCATTTAATTAAATAGTCATTCCCTTAAAAAAAGTCATTTTCTGGAAGAAGTCCCCATATGTACAGCCAATCTTATGTTTAGTGGAGTACAACAAACTGTTCCCAGTTTGACCCTAAATACACAGCAACTCCCAAGTAGCAATTGTAGAACAAAATCAAACACCAGTATGAAGCAACTTAGGTCCGTGAATGGCACATTAAGGAATAGCTTAAAATGTTGACCTTTATCACCACAGCACCAAATTATACCTAGCAACTCAAAAAGAAGGAACTTGATTGAGGCAATCCTGTACATACACTGTTATTAAAGTGCACCTTGCATAACTAAACATACAGCCAGAGAGCTAGTTATCATTTAAAACAAACAGCTTGAACCCCCATTTGCAACTTAACAGTACTTATGTTGTCACTAGTTACCACAAGTCAAATTTTAGTTTAGTACCTGCAAAAATTCCTCCCTGGAACCAGTATGCATGAGAGTGGACATGGAGAGAGTGCAGAAAGTGGCCAAGACAAATACTCCTCCAGAACATTTCATTAAGTGACTGCAATAGTTGTCCACTGAGAATGCCATCAGGATGGCATCTCATACGATCTACCACATCAGCTGGACACAGCAGCCAGCATCACAGGCTTTTGCCATAGAAGGTCACTTGCTTTTGCTGCTGCATTTCTACACGAATTAATCTAATTTGCCAGTTAGTATTTTGACAGGATCAACACAATCTTAATAAGGAATTGCATTTATCCCTCATTTCTGGTAATTCTGAGGAAACAGTTTTATAAGACATCACTCAGTGTCAAAAACTTTATACAAAATGGAAAGGGGCTCCTGTTCAATCAAAATAATCTTCTATATCAATATCTGGATTCAGGAAATCTTCACCATAGGTTGAAAGATCCATTTGATTTAAGATTAAGTTTTCAAAGGTTTCTTCCAAGTCTGTTTCACCGATCAGCACAGCTCCCATCATTCGGCCATTCTGCATCACCACTTTAACATACTCTTGTCCCTTGGTACATCTCAGCATCAGTTCATGGTCTAAACCCAAGCCTTGAGCGTTGTATTTTCCCAAAACCACCACCTAACAGAAGGAAAAAGAAAAAAGCACTCATAAAACCATTGCAATGACTCTCAGTATTTCTGCTGAGAACAGTTACAAGCTTCAGGTAAACAGGGAAATACTTGCCCCTGGGGAACCTCCCCTCTTCATTGGCTTTCAAACCCACAACAAAATAAAAGATTTTTACCTTGAAATATGATACACAAAAACCAATAATGAAACAATTGCCACACTGAACTGTATTAAGTTTATCCATGAACAGAACTGTAATGAAATGGAATATATGCAGAGATGCAAAGTAGAGCAGTTGTCATTCACCAATTAAAATTTATAAAGATTTTTGCCCTCTTCAATTTCAGCAAAGTTAGTACAAATGGAGAAAGTCTAAACTAAGATTAATTACTACACAGAGAATACTGTTATGTTAATATTAAAGCACCTGCTCAGTGTTAGCAAGTGAAAATAAGGAAGCAGTACATGTGTCACTCACTGGTTTGAGACTATTAGATTGTATTCACTTTACCTTGTAATTGAAAAATTTTGTAACATGAGCAAATAGTTCAAAGCTGAAATCCAGATCAATAAATTCCCCTAAAGTATCTGCTGCCATGCATTTTGCTGCATACCATCCCATCTGCCTAGCTTGAGTCCACAGTCTCATCTAGAAAGAAAATAATAAATAAATTAAAACCACAGATACACATCACTGTGCAATGACCAACACTCACTGTCTCATCAATGCATACTACATATTTCATTATATTCAGAAAGGCTGAACAGCCAGGATTATCTACTCGTTCACTGGTTTCTGCTTCAATTAAACTTTCATTTCTCCCATCTGTCTAATAGGGTGTAATTTACTTTGTAGATTAGACTGCTGCTGAGCACACAATCGTATGATTTGATTTACCTGATGCCACACTGGACTGGGTTCCCACGATGCCGTGCAGATATCCCCAGCTGCATATATATCTGGCACGGATGTGTGCATGTGTTTATCTACTTTAAGACCTCCATCTTCACCTAGAGCAAACTGAAGTATTTGCACAGATCAGTACTGAAGAAAAATAAACATTTAAACTAAGTAATTCACCTTCATCCATGTTAAGTAGTAATCTCATTTGTTACTTGTTAATGGCAGATTCTTAAAAAAGAAATTCAGTAGATCCACTATTCTGCTTAATCAAAACATCTGAAGATATAAAATGATGTGAATCAATACTAAGGGAACCCGGCAAGATGCTCTTCTGGATGCCATGTAGTAACGAGAAAAAGGTCATACAGCATAAACAATGTATGGATATTCATTCTCCTGTCTAATCTGACTTAATTAGAAAAGACTGATAACCACAAGAGAAATAATGATGTTCAAACCTAACCATGTCAAGACTTCATCTTCAAGGGCTGAAAACAAATACCCCAAAGAGTGCTGTAATAAAAGTATTTTTCACAACTGTCTACATATAAAGTATTGCTTCTTCACATTATAATGTAATCCTGCCCCCCTTGCAGAATTTATCCTAAATTCCTTTATCTTATCAAACCTAAGAAACCTTCTGTTCTGGTTTGAGCTAAATAGAACTAATTCTCTACTTAGCGATTTTACTTTTCAGTTAAGTCTCTTCAACGGCATGTTTTTCCAGACAGTGTTCATTTCTACAAGTGATAGTGCTTGATGTTTATACTTACTATTAAGTATGGTATGTAAATACAACTCTTGCTTATAATTGTGCCTTCAAATAAGCAAAGACAAAATTAGCTACAAAAGTAGAATTTCCTAGAAGTCTGTGCATCCTTTTCTCACCAAGTTTAAGAGCAGATCAGTGTTGCATTTTACAAGTGTCCTTCATATATCCTTAAAAGTATCTCAAACTCTGTGTATTCAAAGAAAGCTTAGAATAGCATTACATACTGAAAAAATTCTTTAACGTGAGACTTTAGGATTTGCCTAAATTGTCTATGTCAAACCATGAGTTTCTCACTTATAACCCTTCTGACTCTCTTCCCCCATCCCACTGTGGGGAGTAAGCAAGCTGCTGTGTGGTGCTGGGCTGCTGGCTGGGGTTAAACCACACACCCAACATGGAGACGGTGTGATCTCAAGGCCTGACAATTCACATAGTAGCTATAAACTCTGTAATCATCATCCACATTGAGATGCTGATTCAAACTGTGACTTCCCTTGATGCATACAAGCACCTTTACAGTTCAGTTTCCCAGATAAAGAATACTGGAAATAACTGCTTCCTTCCCAGGAAAAAAATCTTAAGATTTGTAAGATAAGACTATAGTGCAGAATGAACACAAAAATTATTCCAAGGTTTTGCCACATTAACTAATTGTATAAATGTTTCTCTCTCTTTGTATAAACTTATTCCTAACAGTGTATATTACATATATACAGTGCATCAGTACATATCATGAGTAGCAATATAATAAGCTAAGAACAGTAATGAAATTAATTTTTATCATGTTAGGTATTTCCAGTATGAACAATTTTGAAATTATGTACAACATCCAAAACCTTTATCCATCAGTGTTTCATGACAAGAGCATAAACCAGCTGAAAGAGCTTATTTCACCTTACTTAAAAACAAAACAAAATAAAATAAACCCTTAAACTTCAAATGAAATCAGTATACTTACATTATTGCCATCAAGAAATGGTTTCACATTTGGCACAACTCCAGTTGCACTGACAATGAAGTCACATCCATAAATTTTTCCATTAGTTAATTCTACATATACAGGCCATAGAACTGAAAAAGGGGAAAATTTTGCCCTGAGAATGTAACCAACAGAAGGTATTTTATTAATTACACCTTATAATAAGACATGAAATAAAAATAATAAAAAAAAATCTTCTGAGATATCTAATTTATTAGGTAGGGGGAAAAAAATAAAAATAAAAAACCCAACACCTAGATTGCCTGTAACATTTCTTACCTTCACCCACTAGAAACTAGAAAAATGAGATTTTGGAGCTTAACTGTAAGCCTTACTATTAACTTTCTCTGGAACTTTCCTAAATCAACATCCTCATTTGTCAGGGGAAAATACTGTGCCCAGCCACTGCTTCAGACCCATGGGATCTTCTCTGAAGTATGCAACTGCCAAATACTTTTTGCACATAAGTTTACAGATGCACGGTAAATGCCTCAAAAGCAAAAAGAATTATCAGAGACTGACTTCCTAGTAGCTTATGCTGGAAGCAACTGGCTATTAAAATAGTATGTTAAATACTAATTTTCATTCAGCAAAATTTAAAGATAGAATTCTTTATTTAACAGTGGTATTTTCTTCTACTTTCTTTTAAGTCTTACCTCAGTTTTGACATCAAATGGAGTTTTTGTTTGTTTTGTTTTGTTTCCGTTTTAACTCAACTATTAATTTATGAACCTTGAGAGAGGTTCTCCTCCCCCTCTACTCTGCCCTGGTGAGACCGCATCTGGAATATTGCGTCCAGTTCTGGGCCCCTCAGTTCAAGAAGGACAGGGAACTGCTGGAGAGAGTCCAGCGTAGGGCTACAAAGATGATTAAGGGAGTGGAGCATCTCCCTTATGTGGAAAGGCTGAGGGAGCTGGGTCTCTTTAGTTTGCAGAAGAGGAGATTGAGGGGAGACCTCATTAATGTTTATAAATATAGAAAGGGTGAGTGTCACGAGGATGGAGCCAGGCTCTTCTCGGTGACAAACAATGATAAGACAAGGGGTAACGGACACAAACTGGAACACAGGAGGTTCCACTTAAATTTGAGAAGAAACTTCTTCTCAGTGAGGGTGACAGAGCACTGGAACAGGCTGCCCAGAGAGGTTGTGGAGTCTCCTTCTCTGGAGACATTCAAAACCCGCCTGGACGCCTTCCTGTGTAACCTCATCTAGGTGTTCCTGCTCCGGCAGGGGGATTGGACTAGATGATCTTTTGATGTCCCTTCCAATCCCTAACGTTCTGTGATTCTGCGTGATTCTGTGATTTATTGGATTCTCACAAGGAAGGAATACTCTACATACAGGATTTAGATGACTTTGTGAAAAAAAGGGTATGACACACAACATTTTGCAATTTAATTGTAGCCCATAAATCCAAGTTCTCAACTACTATAAATTGCTAGAGTGCCATTTAATATAATAAAATTAAGGATTTGTTTTCCATAATTGTATTTGCTCTAAAATAGCAAACAAGATCAAACATGCTCCAGCACTGCTTTATCTTCAACATGTTATTTCTAATCAGCACTGGCACCTACCCTCATCTGGTTCTACATTTTTCTCCTCCTTAGGAAAAGTCAAAGAAGTCCGTTGCAGTTGTATAAATTCTTGCTGTAAGTGTATTTTCTTTACTTCACATAGTATTTCAATATGTACTTTATGAGAAAACTAAAGAAAGATTGACAAAATTGTAAATATAATTATTAGCAATAACAGTATTTTTAATGGCAAATATACCTTCACCTAAATTGACATGTTTCTAAACAGGGGGGAAAAAAACCCAAAAAACTAAACCAACCAAAACAAGCAAACATACTTACCCCATCCTAAACCACAACACATTAGCTGAGTTCCCACATTTTCCTTTTTTTGGCACAGATCTAACGACAGCAAATGGCAATTTACCTGCTTTTTCAGCAGATATTTGATGTTCCCTGAAATGTCATGACTAAAAATTTAGATTTTTCTGGCAAGCCAGTAAAACATATTCAAATTCCCTTGAGTTTACAGGAAGAGGATACAGAACTTACAAGAACAGAAAAAAAGTAACTTAATCTTTCAGGATTTCAAATCCTTCAGTTTTCTATCATGAATTAAATTCTGGTAGCAATAATAAGTTTATGTTCTAAATGCTGTAAAAAAAAAGTATCCTGTTCTATCAACCTATGTTTCAACTACTTATTCCAAATCTGAGTTCAAGACAGAAGTTGCAAAGTTACCTGTTTCTTCAAACTATTTTGTGGATTCAGGCCTTGAAGTCTTTTATTCTCCACTACACAAACATATTTCTACAGCCTTCAACAGCCAAAATACCACTGATTAATCTGCTGAATATCCTAAACATCCCTTAGTTGGTATTATCAGCCATTTCTACAGAAACTGTAACTGATCACCTTTGAAAGGCTTTTTAAATGCACATAACAGATGCAAGCACCTAACAGCTAAGAAATTAATAAATGAAAGCCCGATTAAAAAAAAAACTATGAATTGTGAGGATTCTTTATTTCAAACATGAAAACTCTTCACAACGCTCAGGTCCACTACTGATTGTGCATTTCATTATCTTCTCTAAGAGGAGACTGACGTTCCCTGTACTGCCTTACAAATACCATCCTTTTTTTTCAGATAAGAAAATGTACATATGGCAGCTAAAAACAAGATGATAGAGGAACCACTGCTTTTGCTTAAAGCTAGGATTGACACCAGTCCTTACAGAAGTATGCAAACTGACATTTATGTTTCAATCTGAAGAGCCAATTGCTAACACCATGCCAGTGGATCCCATTAGCCACCTTTTTCCTGAAGAAATTACTTTATTTGTGTTAACGTATTTTCCTGTTAAATTCTAACAGCACAATCAAACATATTTTGTTTTTATTTTTCTAATAATCCTGAAGTTCTGTCATCCTTACTCACTTAAAGCAACATTTGAACAAATGTGAAAGTAAGATCATGACCATACCTCTTTAGTCCCTTTAAGGTCTAAGCCCTCATGCCAATCGGGGCCTAAGGCACTGCCCAGTTTGTCAGATGCTGCTATAGGTCTGTCTTTTTCCTCACTTCCTGAAGGAAAGAGATGGAGAATATCAGATTTAGCATGCATACTTCATTGACTGCAGCATGATATGGTTGCCAAAAGGGAAGACAAAACCATGTAATGTCCCAAAACTCATCCATTTGCAGACAAATCAAACCAGTATTTTTAACACATTTCATCACTTCACTCATCTCTGGAACAGCCATGCCACTGCTGGGTGCCTGCATGGACCCTTAACAGCCAGACCCCCAAGAGCAGCAGGGTTCTGAAGACCCGCTATAGACATTGTTGCTTAATATCACTGCTAATATGTAAACTGATGTCCATCTGCTAGCAAACATGCAGTCCCCTACATCACACAAAAAACCAAATCTGAACACACAGCAGAGCATTTGAAGAACTTTGGGTGCCATGTGGTGATGTTTAGGCTGACTCTTCCAATTTAGTCTTCCAACCAGGAGTATAGAACCAAACTCTTCTCTTTGTTACTATTTTGGTCATATATATCTGTGTAATGCTTGTTCATGCAGTTCTAGTTAACTGTTTTTGTTAAGACTGCTGTTTCATTGCATCTCTAATAACATGCTGGCTTCATCTGGTCCTCCAATAGCTTATTACATGAGAGCTCCTTCCTACATAATGCTGACATAATTCAGAAAATCATTAAAATATTACAGAAAATAGAACAGGTTCTTTAGCAGATGGAATACAGGAAATGAAATGTAATCTTGGCACAGCTATAAAGATAAGCACGTTTTTTAAGTAGTGGTATTACATGCTGTTGTATGTCTACACTAATTCTGGATGGGGTTTGTTTGGGTTTTTTTGGTTAAAGGAAGGAAATGCCATTTGTGGTAATAGAAAACCTTATTTATAGCCTGTTAATTTAACTGATTTTAGGACTATCTTCAATATTAAATGCTGCTGCAGTGTTAGGAGACTAAACCATCATACCTTCCATTGTATACTTGGTTCTTTTACATTCAATTGGAGTCTCTTGTTTTTCAGCAGTTAGCTTTGGAATGAGAAATTCAGCTGCTCCTGCATCAAAAAAAGTGTTCCCAATGGCTTTGTCTTTGATAGCCCAGATTACTTCGCAGCCTTGAATTTCATACCTGTAGAAATTTAAACAATGGATAAAGTGACAGACTACCCAAAAAAGGATCTGACTCTTAGCAACACAACTAGAAGTGTGTCAGGTTTCATTCCAGAAGCTAGAAATAAGAGATCCAAGACTTTTAAAGCTATCAAATCCACTACAGCTTCTAAATACATACATAAGGAATGCATTAAAAAAAAAAAAAAAGTCTGACAGGTCATCTTTCTCACCAGCACCAGCCTCACCTTAACCAGGGTGGGGGAAAACAGATCAAAATGACGATATTGATAGTAATATTATTTCTTGCTCCTCATAATGAAAAAAAACCATGCATTTTTGCCAAAATTACCACTGCTAAGAACAGGCATTTGGCTCTTGTTTCTACTATCTGAACATGAACTGAAAGAGACATGCAGAGGACAATTTAGTGAAAGTAAGAAAACTACTTCCCTGCAACACAAAACAATGCCATGCAGCTGTGTAATACAGATGTGTCTGTAATCTGGGAAACTGCAGGACCACATGCTTCAGTATCCCACCTGTGACAAAGGCCACATTAGACACTTCAAAAGCTCTATCAAATTAGGCTGCGTGCAAGATAAGCTGCCTCTCTATTCCTGTTGTATCTTCTGTCTTTAGAAGCCACATAAGTTTTATTACTTCAGTATTGCCCTTAACAGAAATTGCTGTTGATGGCAAATCAGGAAAACGCTGCATGTTCTTGATAAGTATGTGTCAAAGCTTCTTCTGAAACTTACTGAATTTTATGTGCCAGTGAGCACCACTATACTGTGAAAAAAACTATTTTAATCAATTTTGCTACTAAATGCTTTAAGAGCTAAAAATTTGTAAGTCAACTTTCTCCCAAACCCATGCACACTAAACATCATATTGTAAAAATTTTTATTTGCATATTTATCTTTAAAGCTTAAGTCATTTACTTACACTAATTCAAGTGCAATTCCACCGTTTCCTACCACTACTATTCTCGCAGCTTGAGCCAAATTCTTCTGAAAAGCCTGCATTAAGAAAAAAAGTCTATTACAAATTAGATTTTATGTTCCCTCACACTGAACAATTATATGCTTTTCAATATTTTCTTTCTCTCTTGAGTCTACTTATTTTCCAAGACTACTGATACACAATCACTTATGCTACAATCTGTTACAGAAACTAATGAAACTAGTGAAGTTCTGTCACATTAAGGAACAAATTGAGGCTTGTTAAATAATTACATTTAAGCCCTGAACATATAAGGGCTTAATAAAATCCTGGAGACTCTATTAGAGCCCTTAATAGAATCCAGGAGACTTCTCTGTCCTAGTGACCATCAGTATTGAGATATCTATTAATCCAGTTTTATCACAGTGTGTATAACCTTCGCAGTAATTTGCATAACATTAAAAAGACAAAGATACAGAAATTGAGACATTTAAAAATTCCTGATCAGAAATCAGGGGTTTAAGAAATAATCTGTAGCAAATCAAAGAACCAATTTTATATGTGCAAAAAACATTCAGAAAGAAGCAAGTCTCTAAATCCATCTTAGTATCGAGATAATTTTTTATCTATATATAGATATATATATGTCCCAGACAGTATTTTTTAGATCATAATATAACCACTTCAAGTATTTTCTTTCAAACAAATCAAGAATCACTACTATCAGACCAGCTACTGCAATTACACAAAAATCCTTTCATCCATGCTTCCAGTTTACATGACTAATTATATCAGAGAACCTAAACTGTAAGCCTTTGACTGTAACTGTAACTCTATTCTGTACAATGAGGAGAGGCTACAACAGAACTAGAAAAGAAATGGCCCTCAGTAGCTTTTCACTGCAAGAAGCAGCCCTCTCTACTGTGTACCACATACGCCTTCTCAGGGACACTTCTACTGGTGCTTACTTCCTTATATTTTCAGATTAGCTTCTGCCTGGAGAGTACAAGAATACCATTTAGTCTAGAATATCATGTTAGAAATACTGTCTATGAGCCATCTATAAACTTAATAAATTTAGTGACTAAGTAAGTTATTTAATGGTATTTCAAGACCATTTCTCTGCTACTGAAAGTGTTCCTATATAGCGATACATAATAACAAACATCATCTTATGTTTCTCTGTCTCAATCCACCATCGTTTTTAGTATTTTGCATCAGAAGCAGGAATATAGACTTCTAAGTCCAAAACACACTTACCTGTGCACTGTCAGTATCTCGGATTCCTAATACATATGGGTTTCCTTCAAAAATTAATTTTGGTCTTGCTCCAGCACACAGGCAAAGTTTTTCATAGACATATTCTTTCCCATCTTCAGTGAAAATTTTCTATTAAAAATTAAGAGAAAAGAAAAAACAATTTGAGACATCTAAGAGAACATCGGCTTTCTTTTTAATTAAAGTCATAGTATTTTGCAGATATTAAAAGCTGTAACTGGCTTAAAGAGCAAGCCTTCATACTTTCATTGATTATGTGTTATTTATTTGCATTACACTCACCACAGACTTATAAGCCTAAGCATATGACATGATATGACCCATAAAATGGAAAGTGTACACGGTGCATTCAAAGAAAGATGAAATATAAAGATTACCACTTGGTGGCACTCTGTACTCACTGTCTGTGCTCAAAAAAGAATAGGTTTTCTACAGCACAAATGTCCCCCCATCCCAGTAACAGCCGTACACTAGTATATATTAGCAATTAAGCATCTCATTCAAAACATTTCAACAACCACAGACTTGTTAACTTAACTACGCACAGGCTAGAATACAGTTTAGAGAACACAAATTCTGTTATTTGTTAAAGAGTAGGCACTAAACAAGTGACATCACCCTGCAACAAGCAATACTTAAATTTTAACATTTTATGACCTTATTTGTTGTTTACCAAACTTGAAGCTAAATAGATTACAGTGATTTTGTGCAAAAAGTTTTCAAAGGTTTTGAGCTAAAGACCCTCCAAATCCATATATATGTATTATTTGTGTCCACAAAGAAATACTTAAACTGAAACACTATTACAGTAGTGATACAAGAAAATAATTAGATTCAGAATATTAGCAGAACCTAACTGGAATCATAAGTCTGACTTAAAATGAGCAAAACCAGTTTTAGATCCAAATGTGAGTTTCTGATAAACGCTGAAGTGAAAAATAACATGTTGAGTTGACACAGATGCTAACAAGGATCTGTATGTGCTGTACATTGCTTCTACTTGCAAAATATTTCCTGCTAAAAAGAAAGAATAAAAGGTGGAAATGTTGGTTCTTTCAATTTTAACATCACAAAGTTGTTAATATTTTGGTCTCTGTAGCAACAATTAGCAGTTCAGGAATCAGAGATCTCCAACCAAAGGTTACAGAAATTTTCAGACAGTACTGGTTTCATTGACTGGTTTCCCTGCTATTCCAATCAGGTATTCAATGCTGTATTTCTAAGATGTCAAAGATTTAAATCTAAAAGATACAGTTTTTTAATTAACAATGAATTTCTGAACTACAATTTTGTCCCCTGTATATATCTCTACTTGTACAACAGTGTTAAATGATAAATGAAATTAAAGTTAGGAAGTATTTTCTTGTAATTTTAGTAACTTTAATAACACTTTAACACTTTAATAACCAGAATGTTCTTGAACAGAATTTCACACCCCAAACATTCATTTGTTTCTTAGATTGTTTTTTTTTTTTAATAAATTGAAAACCCACATAAAAGAGAAAACACTAGCTTACATGTTCAACACTTTTCAACTGTTTTACTCCAGAGTGTATAACTTTAATATTGGGATATCGTTTTTCTAATAGAGAACTTGGTTGCTCTTCTACATCAAACTCCTCAAGTGCTTTGGAGACCTGTAGGAAGAATAGATATTTAAAAATATGAATCAATTATACATCTTTTTCTAAAGTTTGAAACAAAATGTGTTATGTTCATTTCCAGTAGAGAAGCCACAACATAAAGCCCATATTGTCTTAAAACATAGTATCATGTTACTGCTAAAAGTTTCCTTTTTATATACAGAACATTTTCATGCCTATTCCTAATAAAGAGTGAAAGTAGTACAGAGAATTTTATTTCTAAAGCTAGAGATTAAGCACAGATGGAGAAACTTGATAGCAGCTTTAACTGCTATAAAGTTTTATTGCATAAAAAGATTATATTATTAGTTGGTAACACTGCTTTTTAACTTACCTGATGCAGTGTTAAAACCCTGGTTTTCTGCTCGTTATAACTCTGATAAAATAACTCAGCGATTTCTCCCATGCAAGCATCTACCTCTCCCTGCATTTTGTGGGAAAAAAAATAATTATCAAAATAGCTTAAAGAATTATGGAAACACATTTGTCTGGAATAAATATTTTTGCTCTATTTTAAAAAAATCTGGTAACATTTTCTTCAAAAGCCTAACAATTCAAAAATGTCTTGTGCAGGTAGTTGGCACATCAGGAAAGGCGCTTACTGTTGTTAGGCTTGTAAGCAGGACATACAAGACAAGTGTTAGGGAAAACAGATTCAAGACCACCTCAAAGTATTTCCTCAGCATCTCATCTGTTGTCACTGTATTTCAGAGACTGGTAAGGGAGAAATTAATAAAAAAAAAAAAAAAAAAGAGGCAAACCAGAACTTGGAAAACATTCAAGTTAGTTATGCTGATCTGGAGTTTCTTCCAGAAGGGAGCAGCTCATGGAAGCCTCCAGCACTTCTACTTCACAAAATATTCAGAGTCCAGAACACAGCTAGGAACCAGAAGCTGCACCATGCTTGCAATTCAGAGATAAGTTAAGATGCTCATGTCCAAAACTTAGGTGCTGCTGCTTTCAAACAGTTCTTATCTATTCCCTTACTTTTCAGATACTGAAACGTCTGCTGATGTGAATGACTGACTTTACAACTCCACAGTGTGTGTCTTTCCTGAACATGACCCTACTGTCAGCACTCTCAAGCTCACAAGATCTTTAGTCAGGTGTTACTCTACCAGTCTCACACAGAGGTCTCAGTCTCTTAGCTATATTCCAAACATTCCACTGGACCCAAACAAAAACCACAGTGCGAAGAGATGCTGATAGCCAATTACAGCCACAAAAAGCAAAGAACTGGTGTTCAAATATCTCTATTCTTTATTTCCTCCTGTAGCAATTAGGTATTTGTACACTAGGGAAAGTTAAAACTGAGCTGTCAGATAAACTGCAGAGTGGTTGTTCTTTACTTGTCATGAGATATGCCTCACCTTTAGGTACCATGTTTCAGAAAGAGAGTCATGAATTTAAATGCCAGGTGGAAGCCCAGCTCTCAGTGTCTTAACTTGCCCCAAGAGGCAAAACCTGACTTCCTACTGGCTGGCAGCTCTGCATCTTCAGTCCTGTGCAAGATAGTCTTCAGCTCTTCCCATGCCTTATGATAAAGTTCCCTCACAGTGGGAAGAGGAGCAGCACAAGATCTCTGTGAAACTAGCTTAATTAACCTACTAACGAGGAATCTGAGCTCTGTATAGATTTTATTTTTTCCTTTTAAACCAGTAGGAAAGAGTTCATTGAATCACCAGCTGCTGGAGATGTAAGTAAAGCTGAAGACAATTTCACAGAAGGCTATCCCTTTTTGTGTTACTTGTCAGAAGTCTGTTTCTGCCTGAGATTCAAACCCACTACTGTACATGAGAACCAATAGCAAGACCAAGTTTTTCAAGTAGTTTATTCCAAAGATACCACTTCAATGCTTAAATGGAGCATACTCATTAACAAAGCAGTGAAATAAAGCTTCGGTAACTTAGAAAATACTTCGGCCGTGCAAGTACCCAGTTTAACCTTTGCTTGAAGGTGGTGAATACATTCATCAATTATTAATTATTATGAATCACTATAAAAATCTCTCATTAGCCCTACTAACACTACTGCAGACACGCTAACGTGAAAACAAGTTCAAAATCATAAGCATTTTCATTCTTAGGTTTTAAATTATCTATACATATACAAACTTCTGAAGAGGTCTTACCACAAGAAAAATTAAAGTCTCTCCTACCTGTTTGAAATTTGTTACAGCTTTTATAACTGGAGAAGCAGTCACTAAAAAAATATCTTCTGATGGGAATTCCATGGCCAGCTTGTAAAGAAACAGAAATCATGACAAGTGAATACAGTTATCAATAGATTTTGATGTTAAGACAATAAAGTAATTGGTGGATAGTAATGTGTGTTACTACATTTCTTCAGTCTTGTAGAATCCAATTGGATAAACACTACTTCAAGATTGTTAAAGGATAATGACTGAAATGAACAGAATTTGGAGACCCCAATATTTTAATTCATTCACACACAATTATATCTTCAAGAACTGCAGCCATGGTATAAGTGACTACTCAAAAGACTCTTAAAGTATTCTAAAGGCCAACTGTAGGAACACACTGTGATCATGTGATTTCTGGAGACGCCCAGTTGCTGGATGTACTTTTTTAATTGCATAGCAGTGACTAATTGTTCACAGATTTCGTTTTGACAGAGGAAATGCTGATTCCTATTGGCTATTTTAAATGTTACTTATTAAACTGATAAGTGGATGATCATCTTCAGAGTGCTACTAAGCAATGCAAGACTTTTACAGGCCCCAACCCAAAGTGAAGTGTTCCCTTCCTAAATGTGCATGGCTCTGTCACAGAAAATAAACAAAGTCTGTCAAAGTACAAACCACTCATCTCTGAGGTACAGACAAAGCCCAGGGCTCCTTGTCACCAGCACTCTACAGCCCAGAAAGCCAATTGTATCCTGGGCTGCATAAAAAGAAGTGTGACCAGCAGGCTGAAGGACCCCACCTGGAGTACTGTATCCAGCACTGGGGTCTCCAGCATTAAGACAAGACATGGATGTGAGACAGGTCCAGAGTAGGGCCACAGTCAATGGTCAGAGAGCTGCAACACCTCTCCTGTGAGAAGAAGCTGAGTATTGGGGTTGTTCAGCTTGGAGAAGAGACATTAACCATGAATAAAAGGAAAAAAAATTCTCAAACTAAAAAATTGTAGAAACAAACCAATTCCATAAGGATGGAGAACAGTATCTTTTTTTAGACTGTATGTGGTTTATGTAATGTATCAGAAATATCACTTCATCATCAGATAACAGATGCATCTGAAACACAGTCTTTATACTGCTTTGTAGATTCAACAGATGAAATAATCTTCACTGAAGTAATATCCACATAATTTCATTCCACATTATAGGTATGACATTACCTACAGTTACTTGAAAAAAAACTATCACAATCTTGAAACCAAGAAATAAACCGATTGCTTTTTAAAGCTTGGATTCATGGAAAGGTGAAGAAATTAGACAACCTCCACAGGTATACAGCCCTGAACATAGATCAAATTAAAACAGAGCAATATTTTTATAAATAGGAGCATATAAAGGAACCTTGACCTTAGCTGCAGTACAAGCCCTTATGGCTATGAGGAATAACACACAGTGCTCCTTCAAGTTTCTGACCTTTTGACTAGCATGCAAAATACTAGCTTTCTCAAGTTCCAAAGTCTGAATCCTCTTTTTATTAAGCAGTCATAAGCCCTTATCGGGTTAACTGCAGGGCAATTTTAACTTCTTCAGAAATACTTCTAGACATATAAATATTGTTATATTACAGGACTGCTTCCCTGGCGCTGGTTTCTTTTCATTTATTTCTAATTATTTTTTAGAGGAAAAAAAATATTTGTAAACAATTAGGGGATGGGGACAGAAACTGTTACTGCGTAAAGAATCTTTATGCTATTACTATGCAAATTAACCAACAATTTCTACAGAAGTTCCTAAGCTAACCCTGAAAGCACTTCTGTTTCTGAGTAAACATATATACCCGAGCGGTCCCCACAGCCGTGCAGGCCGGTCTACCCAGCGTAGGACTGGCCGAGTTCAACGCCCACACGCAGTTGTACAGGCCCGGTAACGCCATGGGGCCAGAGAGAGCCTCTTCCGGGAGCCCAAGGGGCCTCGTCCTTAACGGCTGAAACGGCCCCACCTCGCCCCAACCGGGCCCGA
>NW_010197085.1:0-25580 GCF_000695765.1 Mesitornis unicolor
TTCTGTGATTCTGTGATTCTGTGAAGTGAAGGTCCTAATTGCTGGACTACATAACCTTTCTTATTCTCCTCTGTTTTTCACTTACTGCAAATCATTGGATAAAACATGTTAGTAGACAGAACTGTTGTATTGCCTACCTCTGTGTGCTGATTTTGACTGGGATACAGATAATTCTCTTCATAGTAGCTAGTATGAGGACATGTTTTGGATTTTTGGTGGAAACAATCTTGATAATACAGGGATGTTTTTGCTATTGCTGAGCAGTGCTTACACAGAGTCAAGGCCTTCTCTGCTTCTCACACCACCCCACCAGCAAGTGGGCTGGGGGTGCACAAGAAGCTGGGAGGAGACACAGCTGAGACAGCTGACCCCAAATTACCAAACGGATATCCCATACCAAATGATGTCATGCTCACTGTATAAAGCTGCAGGAAGAAGTGAGGGAGTGATGTTCAGAGTGACGGTTACACATGATGGATCCCTGTTTTCCTGGAGATGGCTGAACACCTGCCTGAGATAAGAAGTAGTGAGATAATTTGTGGTTTTGCTTTGCTTGCATGTGCAGCTTTTGCTTCACCTATTAAACTGTCTTTATCTCAACCCACAAGTTTTCTCACTTTTACCATTCCAGTTCTCTCCTCCAGCCCACTGCGGGGGAATGAGTGAGCAGCTGTGTGGTGCTTAGTTGCTGGCTGGGTTTAAACCACAACACACTGTCTTGCTGGAAAGAAGGAAGATCTGTTCCATTCTTTCAAAACAAATGCCATTGTGTATTTGTCTTGGGAAAGATTTTAGTCTCCATACCTGGAAGCAGGTAAGTTTCTGATACCTGGAGAGGGGTAAGTTTTGAGACACAGTCGTATGCTTTGCATTTTCTGAGGGGGGTTTCAGGGTTTACTAACTTGCTTTTCTGAGCTATTCAAATACCACAGTGTGTTTGTGAGTTTGGCTTCCTGACTTTAGATTCTGTTCTTCCTTTGCCTTTCAGGAAACAGTGTCTTTTGCGTGGGTAATGACAAAATTGGCATTTTAGTCCATTTTAACATTCTAGTTCCTAGCATAGTAAAGAGTATCTTCAGTTGCCTCCAAGTCTCCCATTCCTCATTTATTCTTTATTCCCATCAGCTAAAGCTTAAGGTCTTAAGGCTATCCCTCACATCTTCTGACATAGTGAAGTATGCTAGCCTCTTTACCATGCAAAGGATTGAAAGGTTCATCAGTAGTAAAACAAATGTAAAAACTAATAGAACTGGACAACAAATACCCTGCAAATAATATCCATGATAATTTTGGTACTCTGGGGATTCTGATGTTTCTTTCCTAGAAAACTAAGTAAAAATGAATTTACTAAAATGTCTGAATGGACTATTTGGTATATATACAGTATTGACCATGCAATATCCAGCTAAACAATGAAGCAGAAGTATTGTTCCACTTTTGTTAAGTCTCAGTTTGTAAACAGCTGATGCTACCTGACTAAATCAAGCTTTTCAAATATTATCAAATCTGTCTTGCCTGAGCTATGTTAACCTACCAAAACAGTCTTCAGTATCAGTAAGTTTAGCTGCAAACTGATCAGCAGGAGAATAATATTGATGACTGTATCATTAGGATAAGGCAGTTGTCAAGCATTCACTGTACAAGAAAATACAGAATTAATGATGGTAATTTGCAGCATTCTCTGCTTAAAAAATGGCTGTTCATATATTTGTAAACAACATTTTCCACTTTCCCCTCTTACTTCTATTCTAGCTCTAATGTCTTACTTGTAGGATAACTAGAGACATCAAGAAAATTGTGTTTTTATTTCCCTGAGAAATATAACTTAGAGGGGAATAATAAATCAAATTTAAATTAGTTTAGCATACAAATTGATCTATCGCCTGTATAGTTCATCATTAGACCTCCATCTATATCCATTCTTTCCTTCATGTGTTTATAAAATTAGCCAGATTTGCAACTACTAGAATATCATAGCTCACATCACCCACAGTTTCATCACACTACCAGCAAGGGAAGCTTTGCCAGCATTGAGACGTATGACCACTGACTATAAAAAAGCAGCTTCTAGTTTGTAGTACTACTGTTGCCTCCTTCTGTCACAGGTAGCAAGAGCTGTATCTTTTCTGATGTGCTAAGCAGCCCCCAGGATGGCTGTGAAGCTGAGACAGTCCAGTTGCTTTCTGCTAAGAAACTCCTGGAGGCTTTCACATGCCAGTAGGATGGCTATTTTTGAGCTCTCACTGCATGAGAAAAGCAGCTGGCACAGTAAATAGTTCTGACCCATTCTCAAAATATCCCTTAAACCCTAGAGTTTGTCTTAAAACTAATATTACTATTTTTTCAGGTACAAAGAACTCCAAGGCGTATAAAAAGAAATTACATCAGTAGGTTACAAATCACTTTCTTTTCCTCAAAAGGAATGGATAAGGGGTAAGAGAATACACTATAAAAGAGAAAAGTATTAATGTTCTACTTGTTTAAAGGAAAAAAAAACAAAACAGTTTAACCTGGCTGACATATCAGCCTCAGAAACTACTGACAAAATGCAAATTAGTTTATAGAATCAGAATTGAGTGGATTTCTTATTTCTAAGCAAAGTGAATTCAATTATCTGACAGGTGTGGTACTACCACCTTAATTGCAGGCATTTAGTCGGTGCTAAATAAAACACTGATGTAAACATAAGGGATAATAGATATATGAAGGAAACTAGAAAAGTTAGAATGTCAGAAAGGTACTGAGGAGATAGTCAATTGAATGTCACTGGAAAATGAATGTCAATGCTGAATTATTTGTATTGTGAAAGGAGAAGAAATACTGGGAAGAAATATCATTGATAGTAATTTATACACATTCAAAACACAACATAATGAGGAAGGAAATGCAGGTGTAGACTGTTATGTAAAAGACATTACACATTAGAATCAAAGCAAAGAAGAGTCTTTTAATCACTAGCAATAAATACTGTCCAAAAAGATTATGAAACCAAGCCAGTTAGGAAAAGAATAGCACATTATTACTGGTAGAGGAAGGTCATCTTCTGTTGATAACCTGTTACTTTTCCTTCCTCCATCACCCAGAAAACCTGTTGATACCCTGGTGAACTTATGTTCAGCCCTTGAGACAGAGTTATAGCCTGCTTGGGAAAAGCTTCTGTTTTCATGCCTCATCAGGGATGCACCAACCAGGGAGACCCAGATTGGCCAGTTAATACTTCAGCTGCAAGTAAAGTCCTTAGATGCTCATTACCATGCATAATGTAAAGACTGTGAACTAGAGGCAAACCAAAAGAAAGAACAAAAAAAGATCCAAATCAACAGAGAACATTAAGATATGTTCTTGTTTTTAATGTGTAATGATCAAGGAGAAAAAAACTTGCTTACAATTACAGGAACATAAGTTAGAGAATTAAATAAATTTCCTAGATCACAGGTAATTAAAAGTAGTTTGTTTAGAGAAGAACACTGATACAACACATGCTTTATAGTAACACAGAATAAATTTCAGAAACATTTATAGTATGGTCCCTGAGGAAAACAATCCAATTAGAAAATTCAATCTTTGCAAGATCTAGGTGTAGTCTGAACAGCTTTTCCATTTCTAAATCATGTGCTTCACAATTATACAAACCCTGCTTTAATGATACCTTTTCTCTGATGGTTTGCAGCATAAAGGCAGACATTTCTGGTTATCTTTAGAAGGGCTACAAGTACTGTGCACCATAAAATAGACAACAGTCAACTTCCTTAATTAGACCCTTCTCTATTTAATGTGTGAATGATAATAAGAATGGTTCTGTGACTTTCTGATTCTAAGGAAACTAAAGGACTCCACTTCTAAAGTTCTTATTTAGGCAAATTATGTTTTGTGCAATTTATATCATCAGGATGTTTGCATACAACTGAGAAAGCAGATACTAACAACAAAGAGGAGAAACACAGGCAGCAGGGTATCTTTCCATCAGCTCCTGCTAGTCGTGACAGCTTTTGCTATGATGAAAAATGTAATAGACTATACAGATAATACTGTATTTCTTTATTTGGTTTTACATTCTTTAATCATTCAGTCAAGTTCACTGAAGCTAAGCACAAAATGACTGACCTGGAGAGTACAAATTTATCTGTTTCTTCAAAAGATTTCTCTGAAATATCTACAAGACAAAGGAGAAGTAGAGAAGGAAAATAAGACAATATTATTTCTTTGCCAAGCAGTGGTCCCTAGGTAAGAGAATTTTTCTTTAAAAGGTAGTATTGCTGTATTTCACATAGCATGCAGGAAGTAATTTCTATGGGCACTTTCAGGGATTCAGGTTGAGTTTTTTAATTCCCATTGATCTGAAAGGAAGTCATGCCAGTAAAGTCAAATAATATGCATTGGTAAATAGGAAAGAAAAGCCTAAAATAGAGCTGAATAAGAAAGAAACAAAACAGCTACCATGAATTCCAGCTCTAAAAAACCCCCAAATACTTACTGCTGCTTCTATGACCCAAGGGAAATGCAAACTGTAACTCCTACCACACCACTGTGTCCAAAGCTCTAAACCACAGAAGGGTTGGGTTTTTTTGTTTGTTTGTTTGTTTTTTTATGAGGAAGAGAGTGTGAAGCAGTGTTGGACCCTTCCTAGAGGAAGCTAAAGAAATAGATGTGTTTTTCTGAGTCATCCCTGACTAAGCTCGCAAAATAACTTCATACAATTGATTATCTTACACTCCATCCCTACAGAGGAGGCCGAATAAGGAAAGGAGTAGAAGACCTCTGTCAGCTCTGTGCTACATTTGGTAGGCCCGTTCAGGACTCAGTATACTCCTAGTATAAACCGATGCCTTCCCAGACAGCTTTCTGTGCCACCTTTTCCCCCAATACCTGACACCCTCAAAGCTCTCATTCAAGACAAACACACTTGACAGATAAAGCCATGTATAGATTGATGTTTATGGAGCTAATTCCAGGTGGGCATTCCACAGCCTAACACAGCAAGTTCTTTTCTCACACATTGGAAACAGCAACCAAAAAAACAAGAGATATGAGATTTTTAAATAAAACTCATTTCAAAAGTAAAGCTAAATTAACCAATGTAAAATATACAGTGATTTGCATAATATAGAATGTAACAGTGTGACTGAAAAAATAAGTGAAGAAAAATTGAACATTTTAAAACATTAAAATGTAGTAGTACAAATACCATTAAAGTTTAGAGGCTCTTTAAGACATTTCTTTTAGTTCAATTTAAGGATTCTTTCTAAAACATTATTTTTTTTGTAGAAGTAAGACATGGGAATCCTAAAATTTCTTAGATAAGATAATATTCATAAAAACATTTAAAATACAGATATTCAGCGTTATTACCATGTAAAAGTCTTGTAGCCAAGAAAAGATTTTTCTGAAGAACTGTGCAGGGAATCTGGAGCTATAGGAATATAAGTGTTATAATCCAAATTAATTCGTGGATCAAAGAGATACTTATAAGCAGATATTATCAAGTGCACAGGAACACAGTCTGAACACTTTCTGAAGGAAAAGATTAATAAACACAGAGATGTAGAGTTTGAAGAAAAAAACTTCATTCCAAGTAACTCACATGAATAAATCAAAGCCCAGTCCCAAACACATCTATATTTTCACATACGTCAGTGTGGCAGTATTTCATTCTGTACCAACAGCAAAGCACACAGCAATTAGCTGGATGTAGCACCAGTCACACCATTGCCTTTTTCTTGCATGTTTCAATTTCATGAAACTGCTTGCTTTCATTCCTGTTCATGCCAGCACTTAAGCATGTCACAGTTTATCAAATATTAAAATGTTCTGTTGAATTGAAAGCTGGAAGCACTTTCCTGTCATTCTGCGAAAATCATTACAGAGAACTAAGCAAGATTTCAGCACAAAAATATACATAAAGAAACATTTAATGTTTTTAAAAACTAGACATATGTCATTGAAGTATCTATGGATACTGAAAGCCATACATGCATGCAACCAAGTGGAGAATGCACAAACTCACACCAGCGGCCAAGGGAGCAGAATCACCTAAGAAAGCTCCCATAAGAATTATCCTGCCATTGCTCCTGTTAAAAGTTGTGCTCTAAATGACCTGTGACAGCTGCAGGGAGGTAATAAAATTATTCACTCTAAAATAAGTTGCTCCTGCTACAGTGAGAAACTTTTTGTATGAAAAAGGTGTATAAGAGAATGGGACATAAAATGCAAAATGGTTTTGGAAAGAACAAGCATAGTTACACATTACCTTGAGGGAAATGGCCCAGATGTCAAGGACTTTAGACCCTGCAGTATTCCAATACAGCTCCCCACTATTCCTCCTCCTGTAGCACTATTGGTACCAAGGTCACATCAAGTCATGGATGAAAAACATCCATTTAAAGGACAAGATGAAAGTTTTGTCAGTGGATAGAGAAAAACACATGCAGGAGCACTTCAGGCTTTGTGAAGTTGACTGTGGTTCAGCCACAAGCCAAATCTGGAGTTTAGAAGTGCTCCTGGATTCCTTTCCCACACTAAACTAACACATCGCACAGCTATACTTTTTCCTATGTTTTACTGGCTGAAAAATCCATCCTGTACTAACTTATCAGTCTTTAACCATGTAATGACAGGAGTGCTTTTCCTGCTCGGTTTGGAAATGAATCAGTATCACAAATTTTTGGAGGCTTTCATCTACAGGACATTTATTCTGCTGTGGCATAGAGGCATGGAGACAGTAAGGAAAGGTGTTCCAGGTAGACAGGGCAATCCTAAGGTGAGACAGCTCAGGGAAGGACTAGATTCCATCCTCGCATTTACGATGGAGCAAATTGGGAGGTCACATTCTGGGAGTTTCCCAGATGGTCAGGAACAGCACATTATTTTATGGATGCCCAGTGTGAGGCATTAAGATGCAACTAACTGCTTAATATCCCAAAGAACTGAATAAAATCAGGGTAAGCAATTAGAAGTGGGATACATCTGACTTGAGCTTTGGGTGCTACTTGTTAAATGGAAATGCTGTCATTGTGGGTTTGTGTGGGTAAGCCTTGATGAAAGCCTTGGTTTACATTCCAGCTCCACTGCTTTAAGAGCTGTGAATTTTCTAACATACACGGTCTTGGCAACCTCTTGCTAACAAAGGAAAGCCATCTCATTGTCCCAATCACTTATGTGAAGGGGGTTAATAAAAAGTGTTTTCGGGAGCTGATCCTTATTGCTAGTGAGTTCTTAGTTGTTGCTTTTCAGATCCACTCTTTCTTCACACTGTGCCTCTGGGCAATAGCAGGCCTTGTTGCCAGTCATGCACAATTGCTGCCTTCCTGCCAGCCCCTAGCACTTCAAAGCTGCATATTGGAACAAAAGATTAGCATAGAAAGATATATACATTTTTACATGACACCAATGCTTTTAAACATTCACAACAGTACTCCTGAAGTTCCATTTCAGCTGCTGATTGCATATTCATGATCATAAATATATTCATTGTGGTTTTAGTTGTAGCATGTTCCTCGAAGTTTTACAATATTTTGTTATAAACCCACTTACAATATACTATAGATAATTTACATAGTTTCCCTTTTTGCAAATTTTTGAGAGGTGTTACTGCAAAAAAGCAGCTCATTGAGCAGACGACAGTCTCTGATCCTTTTACATAAGACTACTTTTATCCTTCCACATAGCTTCTAATTTAATATCAGAAACACTAAAATATATATGCAGCTGCCATAGTTCAGATAAGGCAATGTTTTCCTGACCCTCAAAGTCATAGTTTGCTTAAGTGGTTGATGCTTCAATCAGATTCTTCTGCCATTCTGGACTGAAAAGATACTTGATACAGAACTGAACAGACAACACATCTTGTCTTTATCCTCCTGGACTTTTCTTACCCAATCTCCAAAATTCTGATCTAAAGTTCTATTCAAATACTGGTTGTGTTAATATACAATGGCTCATGCTGCCAAATTACACTTTATCAATGTTTCATTTGTTGATTTTCATACTAACTTCCCTTTTGGCTCCATATGCCTCAGGATTAGTGAGGCTATGTTAAGTAATTGCAGATATGGACACAAACTACTTTCTTCTAAGGTAGGAGAGTCCTGTGATTATAGTGTATGAATGTGATCAGATATGTGCTTCAACAAGCAAATATACTATAGATTTTCAGTCAATTACAGTCTAAGCTCTTGAAAGTTAAGCTCAGAAAGCTGCTTAAAGATAGGTACTTTAGCATTTTTCTCCATGAGGCCTCATATCAGTTCCCCTCATCTGTTAAATGAAGTCGACATAGTTTCTTTACAGAGAGTTGCAAGGGTGATTTTTTCTAAGCCTAGTTCTTGTTTATAGTGACATTTTATGTTTCTTTAGCAAACCTGAGGGTATATGGGTTATTTCCATGTCCTTTAAGACTGCTGCACCGCACTTGCATTCAGAAGATTACTGTTGTATAGATAACTGGATTCTAACAAATACAGTCTGATAATTTCTTCATAAATTAAAGCACATGGCCTCCATTTCCAAGAAGGAACATGAGTCTTCAGACTATTACACTAATGGCTTTTAAAAAGTTATGAGTAGGTGGTCTTTTAAGACTCATTTGCTCTTCTCTTCCTATCTCGAAGTGTCCTCTAATGTTCTTAAAATCCTAGTATTCTACTAGACTCTCTAGGAGAATTTTAGCACTGAAGTGCTTGGATGTTCTTAAAACAAGTATGAATCTAGATTGCAATTTGACCAGCATCTATGTGACATCTACAAATATAAGTTGACACATACAGTTATGTAGAGATTATAGATATATCAAAGGTATGTGTGTGCATAATACACATACACAAATTATGTTTTTTCCCAGATGGTCTCAGTGAGTGAGAAGCAAGAAGGTAGATTCATTTCAGATTTTGACATCAGCTGGAATTGTGAGGAAAATCTGTGACAATGTAGGTAATTTTGAGTTAATTCCTTTCCAGCTTACATACTAATTGTGAGCTAAGGAGATCTTCAACTACTAAAACATGACTAAGTAGCACATCACAGATTTAACCTTACAATTCAAAAGTCCCAGCAACTTTATTTAAAGATAAGCACTCAAAAATGTATTCCTGTTATGCTTTAAGAGTTACCAGCCTGAAAGGGAAGGACAGGTGGTGTCTGTAGGACCCTGGGAGGTCCGAGATCAGTACTGTTCCCTCCCCTTTCCGGCCACAGTCTATAAAAAAATCAAGGAGGCCCGAGGTTTTTGCAAGCTTTCCCTGGTTTCCTGGGCTGTTTCCTGTTGCATCTCGGGACGGCTGGGGCTACCTCCACGTGCTCGGCAGCATCCACCACCACCCACTTCCGGCACCACTGGGTGGTGCCCAGCGCCTCGAGGCACTGCTCGGACACTTCCACTTGGGACTGCTGGAATCAGGTTTTGTATATCGTTAAATATCCTTTGTCCCTTATTAATTCCCTTTTCCTTTCCCTTGTTGTTTTTTCATTAAACTTGTTACAGTCTTAACTTCCAACCTTGTGCAAAGCATCTTTTTTTCTCTATTCCCTTTTTTTAAAAAAAAAAAAATTCTCTCCTGGGAGGGTAGGGGACAAACGAGAGAAAATCCTGCTTCCTGGGCTTGCCCTGAGCCTTAAACGAAGATAACTTCCCAAGTCTTTCTTCTCTTCATAGAGGGACATTATAAAAAACAGTTTCTGTAGCAGATTCACATCTGAGCTATCCATGTATACCCTTTCTATTTGTTGTGGTGTCCATTAGTCCAAGGCAAAGGAACATCAGAAAAAAATGACCTGGGACATCAAGCTAAGTTCTCCAAAATCACAAGCATGGATCTGGTTTTTTAGTACTGAGAGGTTATGGAGAACTTGTTTAGTCTCCATAACACTTTCTATCACAAAATGTGTAACAGACCACAGCCATTTGGTAGAGGAATATGCCAGGAGAGACCACACGCGCTCTTGTGTCTTCCATCCTTGCGGTGGAACAAGCAAAACTGTGGTCCAAATTTGAGGTTAACCAAGGAAAGCTCTACTAACCCACAGTAAGAGTAAGCAAGTCTTATAACAATATTTGCTTTGTTAATGAAAGGCTTCACTCACCCCCAGTACTTGCTCCATAAGCTTGTACATTCCAGAGCATCCATGTTAAACTGCTATAAAGGAGGAGACTGTATGCTTTTCCTTCCCATCCCATTTCTCCTTTACTGTTTAAAGGCCACATCCCTTAGCTGTTGGACATCTTTTAGTATTTGGTTGAATGTACTGCTTATTGTGCTATTACTCGTAAGAAATCCACTTGCAGGTTTTGCACTCTCATTTTTCTTCCCACACTTTCGTGTGCAAAAGACTGAAAAAAAGTTAAATCACTTCCCAAGCCCTGATGTGCAGTCACTCCTGTAGTTGAACAACATCTGTTTAGACAATGCACAGTACATCTCATTCACAGCATATGAATTCAGTCTGACCTAAATGAAATCTCTCCCAACAAACTGCAATTGCAAAGAGAAAGTTGTGCATTATGTCATTATCCATACATAATGTCCTGAGAAAATAAAAACATCAGTTTTACATGATCTAAGGGACTCTCACTGTATAGCACAATTCTACAGTGATGTGACAAAATTTGCCATTGTTTACTCTACTTCAACTAGAAAAGTCTTTGTTCAAACTTTAATTGTATTTTGATTTGTGAACTTTCCAATTTTCTCTGCTGTGGAAGTATGGATCAGTTTGGACATTTATAAGGAAGGAGAGATATACATGCATCATAAAATTAGCTCATATCTGACAGCTCGACACAGATATTATGGCTTATATTAAAAAAACAGTGTATCATAGAAAATGATGTGTCACAGTTGATGTATAGCAGCCAAATGATGAAATGCTTGAATTCAAGCAGCAGGGGAATGCTGGCTTGCCATAGGTTCTAGATAACGTAGCTGCTTCACCTCTGTCTTAACTTCATTTTTTATATTTCATGCTAGCAAAAAAGCAAAATTATTTAGTTTCATTTTTTTACTAATGGGCTATTCCATAACCCAAATCCTGTAGCTTCAGATCCAGCAATGTGTACAGTCACTATAAGGAAACTTGTATTTTATCATGACATTATATGAGACACTATGTGATGTGTCGCAAGTGATAAAAGAGGAACATCACAAGTACAATGTACAGAAGGGATTATTCTCCTTTGCAGATATAGAGCTCCTGAATCTCTGTTTAGTGATGAGGGATTAAAGTACACTATCTTCCAAAAAATGCCAGTTTAAGTAATGGTACCACTGTGCAATAAAGAAAATATGTTGCCTGAAACAGTAATAGTTTCTCCATTTAACTGATTTTCTCTATACCGCCTCAAGTGAAAAATAAACATTGGAGTATTAGGTAAACTGTATCGGTCTGATAAAAATATATTCTTGAAATGTGTATATACTAAGAAGTGATTAATATCTTATTTATCTTCAGTTGTTGCAGAATCAAGCTCTACCAAAGAATACAGTATGTTAAATGAATTTTAGGATGTTAAGAGAATGTGATATTAAAAGGGAAAGAAAATGCCTTACTACAAATTTACCATGCTTTATTTTCACTTATCAGTTTAAATATAGCCATCTTGCTAAACTCTTATATATAGAATATTCCAGTAATGCTTACCTGTAATACTATTGCACTAATATCAGAACCATGATGAGTAAAAGTGGACCAAAATCATCCAAATAATGATTAGAGTTATGAATACTGCACTCAAACTAATAAACAGAACAAACAAACTAACTAACCATACTGTTGGTATCTTGGATATGTCTTATTTTCTAGGATAAAGGGAAACATTGTGGCACAGCTCACATGAGATACTAACCTCAGAAAGCAGCTCGCTGCCCAAGTCAATAGCAGTGGGTGAGTGCTGCCAATGTTGTCTTTTTTTTTTAACCACAACCCACAGTAACTAAATATTCCTCACTATTGCTCAAAAAACTAGTTAAACAAGGAAAAGAAAAAATTGTCTCAAAAGTCAGTCTTCCTTGCCTTCTCTCATGTTCTGGCATCTTCAGGTAAAACTGCAGTTTTGAAACCTAGTAAGGTCTACATAGCCATACAGAGAAACACCAAGCCAGTCCTTTTACTGTCCTGTTTTAGTACTGTTATTTCAGGAAAGCTTTTCAATATGTTAACGACACTCATTGAATTTTTTCTGTCCCGCAATACATCCTCTTTTTCATGTAGCTGATTAGTGCTACCCATTTGTAAGGAACATAAATTAAGAAGGAATAAAGAGCACCAAGTAAACCAGCCCAATTCCACTTTCCTAAATCCAGCTAACAGTACATTATCCAGTTAACTTCCCTGAGCTAAAAATAAAACTTTTATTATCTGGTGTTGTCCATACAAATTTATTTTTAAATTGCTAATTTAGAGATATCAAAAAAACCACTGTTTTACTGTGAGGGTAACAGAGCACTGGAACAGGCTGCCCAGAGAGGTTGTGGAGTCTCCTTCTCTGGAGACATTCAAAACCCACCTGAATGCTTTCCTGTGTGACCTAGTCTAGGTGATCCTGCTCTGGCAGGGGGGTTGGACTGAATGATCTTTTGAGGTCACTTCCAACTCGTAACATCCTTTGATTCTGTGATTCTGTGATCAATTTGAGCAACTGAAATTTTTATATAGGATGAACCCATTCCAAAGACTTTGAGCTACTTTCACTGGAAAGTAGACAGCCTTTGCAACCATTGTACACTCAGATGCTGTCTTTCTTATCATCTCCTTTTCCTTCTTTTAATTTTTTGCCTCTTTTTTTCAGATTCTTTGTATGTTCTCTCTAATCATTAGCATATTGAAACATGCCCTGGTCATAAGTTTGTAGGCAGAGCTACTCACTCATAGGGCAGAATTTAGAGATGAAATTGAGCCAGAAACATCTTGGAAGTCATATAACAGTGTTCAGCTAACAAAAAAGTAAGTATTGTTTATTAACGTGTGTCTTCCTATAAGCCTCTTTTCTGATACAGTCAGAAAATATATGCTAAGGAAGCCACAAATTGTGGATGCCCTGCAGGGACTAAAGGAAGCATTTTCAGCATTGTGTTCTCTAACTACTTTTCAATGCTAAGCTGAACTGAACTTCCCTATCACAGTGCTGACCTTTTCCTGTGGAAGGATGTGCATTCATATCAAGTAGCGCCAAGTAAGAACATGGCCACTAAAGAGATCACACTATTCCACCAGACAAGTCTAGATTTCTGTTTCCTCAAGCGACAAGCTAAAGCAGCATAACACTTCTGTGGTCTTAGTATACATACTTGGAACTCATAGTCTCTTCCATGTTGATACACAGGATAGAATGGAAAATAAGTAAAAGGATAAAAGGTTGGTTTTCCTCTGTAGAAGTAACCAAAACACACAATATCAGGATGTAGTGAGGAGTCTAGGCAATAAAAAAGAATGAGTTGGTGGTAGCAGGTCAGATGTCATGTATGTTTCTGACATGGGCACCAAGAAGACCCTACCACAAAGTTAAGATATATATATTTATTTATTTTTTTACCTTTCAGGCAGAAGTTTAAAAAATCCAACCAACCAACCAAACAACCCAGTATTTATTCCCATGGAAAGACCACTGGAACAGCCTTCCTGCCCATTCTTGCTGAATCAAGTCCTGCATTAAGTGTTGGATTTGATCCTCAATTCTGAAAGCTCTCTACACGCAGTACTCCCACATGTATCAAAACACAGTTTGAAGAGATACACAAGGTTTGAAGAAGAAGACTTGAGGCTGCCTTTTTTGTAAAATAACTGACTTTAAAAAAAAAAAGAAATTCCGTGGTTACATGGGTTTTTCACTAACAGGATGTTGCTCAGATGCTGCTAAACAGTAATGCTGCAATTTGTCAATTAAAAGGAGTTGGTGCTGTCAACCTTAGTGTTATTTTGAGATGCATGAGCAGCTGCTCTGCTCTGGTTGATTACAGAAGCTGACATTTTTGCCACCATATTGACTCTCCAGTTCCAGCATTTCAGCCTTAAGTGAATATTGAGTCATTTCTCAGGAACTGCAAGAAACAGCTAAGCAGATGCACTCAGTCAGCCTTGTCAGCTTTTCCCTCCTGTAAATCCAAATGTATCAAAGTTTGATTAGCACTGTAGAGAAAAAAGACCATCTGCTAACAAACCAAATGCAAGTCCCTTTGCAGAAAAGGAGCAGAGAGCTGCTAGATACCTGCACTGCTGAAATATAAAGGAAGCAGGAAGTTGTTGTTTCTCTCAGACAAATATGTGCCCAAAATGATATGGTAAACTGTGAAACCAACATAACAAATGTGAAATCACACAGAGCACTTTTTCTTACAGTCCATTTTTGCCATATGTAAAAATACAGCAAGTACTGCTGTTGCATCCAGTTTTCAAATCAGATTAAGGAAATCCATTATTCACTGGATAAAATGATCATGATTATTTTTTGTAGTTAATCCTAAACAATTTAGATTAAATTCCTAAGCCTGTGTCTGCTTAAATTCCTGTGGAAAGACTTTTGGAACACACTTTATAGCCATCTGCCTAAGTGGATGATGTAAGGTCACATTCAGTAGAATTCTTCAATGAAAGACAGATAAAAAATCTTTTCACGACTCTTGGTGCCTTTGAAACGTTGGTTCGGGGTGGACAGGAAATAGAAAAAGAGGTCCTTGCATCAATTTTGTTTCTATTTATCCAACAGATACTGCTTCAAAAAGACTGTTAGCAAAACAGAGAAGTTGGAGTGATATTTCTTTCATGTCTGCAATATTTATTACTTCATGAAATAAATGACCCTGAGATATGTCAGTTTATACATTTTAAAACAAGTTTTAATTTAGGCCGGTTGTCACAGTACAGAGCAATATTGTAATTAATGATGTGAAACTGGTAGCTAAGATGTCATTACACACGGGAATGTCACAGTGAATCAAGTTAAACTAGCTACTAAAAAAATTCAGCACTGGAATATTAGTTTTTATACACATTTGTTATCAAATAAATCTTTGACAAGCTACCAAAAAGGATATGGATTAAATATGATATGGGATGAGCAGATTTGGTACAAAGCTGGCCCAGAATCTCGAAATGCTAGCAAATCAAGGCTTGTGAGTAAGTCAAGTTATTTATTTGCCAAGCTGACCCACTTTTATTACACTTATCATTCTTCTGAATACCATTCACAAGAGTCTTTCTGTCAGAGTAAAAAAACAATGTTAATTCGTCAGAGCTCTGATGTCATTTCTAAGAAGGCTGCACACCTCCTTAACATGTGTCTACAAGCATTTCTAGGAAGTGCTTCAAGCTGCTCAAACTACCTCCATCTTGTTACCAGCTGACTTTTTCTAGATCAGATTAGCATTTACACCTGAAAATTAGGTGTAAAATCAAATTAGGTTTTACACCAGATGAAAAAATATGTTCAGTTTTTATTTTTTATTACAGAAATACACTTGTTAGCAGCATACGTTAATCCTCATCTAAATATTCATCTGAATGCAAAGTTTTAAGAGAGACATAACAGAAACTGTGTAAGAGACTGGAAGTATGGTATCTGCTGGAACTGGGCCACATAGTCCACTCCCCTTGTGTCCCTGTCCTTGAAGATCCTATGGGTAGGTAAGAGGCTTTTGGGCACATCTAACAAAAGTCCCAGCCCTAGCATCAGAGGTGAAATTTATACTGGAAATGCGAGCTGTTGCTTTTATAAAAATAATTTCCAGTTTGTCATTATTCCATCATATTCAGTATATCTTCACTCAAACAATGTACATTATTCATTGACTGACTGGAACAACACAAAGCCATTTAAAAAAAACAAAACGTAACAACAACAGAAACAACAGAAAAACCCAGCTGAAACAACCTCTAAGTTTCACTTATGGTATATGCATTAGTTTATGGTAGAAGACAATCACCCGTCTGCTACTAGCATGTTCTGTTGCACAGCCCTTTTCATTTCAACAAATGAAGACACCATGTAGGTGGTTTTTTTGTTCCATTTTGTAGTTGGATTTTTTTTCCCCTTTAATAATGCTCCTTCATCAATCTTCCTCTATTTAAACTTGATTTGTACTTTTGAATCTGTTTTTTTCCTTTAACTAAGGACTGTGCTCCTGTGGACAGTTTCACTAAACACTCTTGCTTAAGAATTTTGTACCATCAGGCATTGCAGCTTCTGGAAGGTCTGATTGCTACCTGGGGATATACCCAGGTTAATTTTGAACTGATTTGTTCAGTCAATAACTTCAGTGAGGATTCAGCCCCATGGGCTTTCTCCTGCCTCTCACCTCATATAGCCAAACATTTCTATAGGCTTATATTTATAAGCCCACATTGCTGCCACTGTAGTCATCAGCCCCTTTAACCACAAAAAGCTATTGGCTGCAAAGCTGCATGTACAACAGTCACTCCACTGCAGTACAGATTCACCTTTAGGTAGTATAAATATTTAAACAGGATGTTTTAGGAGCACCCTTATGAGGAGTGCTTTCTCTGCCTCTCCCTTCACAACTAGACATTTCACTTTCCTCTCATGTAACCCTGGCTATCTGCATCTTACTCCCAGCATCTACCTCTAATGAGCTCATTTGTACATGCACTCAGCCAGGTGCATCTGCAAGTAACATATTTACACCTCTCACTGAGGACTTCTGGCTCAGGGAATATCTGAGAGAGAGTCTATCAACTCCACATCAGCCGCTCCTTTTCTCTACGCTGATACTCAGTTCAGCTCCTGAGCTAGCGATGTGATCATGGCTTTGGGTGGAATATTGGTACAAAAAGTCATGTTAATGAGGGGGAGGAGGAGGGAGGGGTGGGGATGGGTAGCAAGAGGAATGTGTCTTGATTTGCACTACCCTAGCTTTCATGACTTAAGGCAGTGCTGGACAAACACTGGCCAGGAAGACTTTTAGGATAATTATTAATTCTGACCTAAAATCTCTCAAATAAAGGGCAGGGAAATGCACTCTGAACTCTCTTTACTACATGACTGAAGGCAAAAAATGAAGAACCTCATTGCTTGCTGCAGTAAAGTTAGCACAGAGAGTCTCACAAATTCAGCAAATTTTCTAGGGCACGTCAGGGATAACAGGTCATAAAAGTGTGTTATATCTTTTGCAGTATGTCTTTTCTTCAAGTACATTACAATTGTCAGATCTAGCTAGGAAAGGGTAAACCAAGGGTCATTTGGTTCAGGTGACTAGAGGAATGTGAGGTAGATCTCCTTGACTGTCTGAAGGCATTTCTAGTAAAACACTGGCAGCGCAATTTTGAAACTGGGAGAGGGAAAGGAAGTTAAAAAATTCCCTTTGAAATTCAATGTTTTTGAATTCAAACACTCACAAGAACCTGGTCAGTATATAGTGGTCAGCTTTCTGCCAACCACTGCAAACTGGAGCAGGCTCAGAGATCAAATCATTCTCTTTGTATGCTGAGACACAGAAGCTACGAGAAAATATTTAATAGTTACAACATAAATAAGCATTACAGTAATACTGTATCAAAATCTTAACTATTTTAAAGTGCGGCTGCTGGCCAAAAAAGGCAAGCTTGAATAACACCCTACAAAAAAAAAAAAAAGAAGGAAAAAAAAAACCTACAAGAAATCATGGCAGAAGATAAAGCAAGCACTTGCTGGAGCGTGTGACAGGTATATTATTACTGTTCGTAAATAGTTCTGTAGCCTCAGCACCATGCTAGGCAGTTTACAGACAGACTGAGTAACAAGATCTATGCTGTGAAGAGCCTACAGTCTCAACTGACAGTTATACAGACAGAGACAAGGAAGTGGAATAACAAGGTGTGAGGATACGCATTTTCATTAAGTACCATTTCAAGAAACAGGAGAAACCCACACACCAGTTCACTGTTGCTTAAAGAAAAAAATCTTTCTCTATCCTCTCTCCATAGTTTTTGCCTACTGTCCTTACACCCAAACATACCTCCTGCATCACATTCTCCTCTCCCTCCCAGAATCACAGAATGGTTGGAAGCATCTCTGGAGGTCATCTGGTTCAACCTTTAAACCTCTCTGTCATCCTTCCTCCAGGTCAATTTGACTTACTAAAATGTCTTAAAACTACTAAAAATACCCTGAAGTGTTTGTTACTGTCTTAATGAGTTAGATTAGGTCCCAAAAGGGACCACTGAGGTCAGATTCAGTGTAAGGGTGTGATTCCACAACTGAGAGAAAAGAAACGGGAGCAAGCCCGTAATGCAAGAGCAAGCCATTACTTAAGATCAACTGCACGCATAGTCGTCCTGTCCTCTCTGCTCCATGCCTTATTGAATGCCATTACATTATTTTTAATCTTAGATTTTATTTTTTTGTTGCCAGTAAACTAGGCAAGTATGTGCAAGGAGATAGTGCATTATATCACTCTCTGAAATTATGCTTTCAGGAGCATTTTTATTCTGCTTTTCCTTAGGAACTCTTCTCTGGCATGGGAAACTTCTCAGCCACATTTTCTGAGGCTGCCAAGGGAACAGCAAATGAGATGTTAAAGATCCATGAGATTTGTCCCCTTAAATCTCATAGGTATTTTCAGAAATACTGGTGTAGGATTCTTGAGGTTATTTTACTCTAGCACAAATTTTTTACATCTAACCTCACTGTTGTCTGAGGGACCTCAGTAGAGGCACTTCAAGGTATTTGCCCTGGTGTTGTGCTTCTGATGTAGCCAAACCATGAGGGATTTCACTGGGAGCCAAGCCAAAGTAGGTGCTCCAACATTTGATATCGCATGACTTCATCGTCTTCTGTGAGGGTTTATTTCCTTTTGATTCCTTTGCTCTAAAGGTGTGCGGGTGTTTGGTGGGTGGTTGTTGTTGCTATTTTAGTCAGTTCCCACCACCATCTTTCTTTTTCCATAACTAAAACGAATTATAAAGGAAGCGGAATTTTAGGCAAGTAAATTTAAATCTGCCGTGCCTCTGATTCAACATTTATTTTTCCCTCCTTTTAAGAGCATAACACTGGGCTCTCGATTCTGTTTTCAAGCCAATCTCAGACAAGTCCCAGTTCTTACCCTTTCCCAGACAGGTGGCCAGCTGAGAGATTTTGCAGCATTAGTGCTCAACTCATTTAGACTTCCTTCAAGACTGAGTGATTTCTGGGAGGGGACTCAACCTCTATGACCTCCCACTGCACTGTACTTTGCTGCTAATCACTCCACCATCAGTCCCTGAAAAGTGATTTTACATAATCTTCACTGGGCAAAAGGAATTACAAGTGTTCTGCCTGTTCCTCTACTTCTGTCATCAAGTTACAATATAATTTACTATCTAACCAAGTATTTGCATCTGCCTTTGTCTACATATACACATGTATATGTATTTGTATTTGCATATAGAATGAAAAGGCAACTCAGTTAATAGACTATGGCGCGAGCTTCAGAAGTGTATCCAAAGAATATTAAAATAACCAAGGCATCCAATAATACGTAATGGGAAGGTCAAATTTGAGTTGAGTATACTCACACTTAATTTACCATGTCACATACATTAATCTGTAATAATATTAAAAGCACAAGATAAGAATGACAGTAGTGACTTGGATGGGTACTGCACTGACCTCTGGCTCTTACTTTGATAGGTCTTAATTATAAACTGTGCACTGTAAGTTCTGGAGGCTCCAGCTGCAGCTGTTTAAAATGTATGGCTCCTTCTCTTGAAATTGCCACCTCTCCCTTGCAGAAGTTGCAGAAGGGATCACACCGATGCCTCAGTTGCCTCCAGCAACCACAGCACATTGCCACCTGATATGAGTTCAGCACAACCACACAACTACTGCAGTCTCTAAATTGAAGTAGCTGAAAACTGGGTACATATTACTTCAGCTGTTTCTACCAGAGAGGTGGTAGCTCTTAGCTGAGGGCAGTTTATCTTAAACTACCACAGCTAGACTTCTCCGATTGCAGGAAAATTGGCAGCAGTTTTTGGTGATGATGCATTACAGTGAGTGACTGATGATACTCAGGTCTGTCAAATGTGTGTTTCGCACTGAGAATACCAGTGGATTTCACAAAATATTTTAATGATAATGTATATGACAACTATGCTGTATTTGAGGTTATTTTCCCTTTTGAAATCAAACATGGGGAACAATTCTCTGCCAGAAGAGCTCAGGGGTTGAATAGGATCATTCCTTTCTCAAAAGCTTCACATCTGCCTCTCCTGTGTGCATTACTCTTTTAGCAGAGCTGAGAAGAACCTGGTATACAGCTGTCAGGGCTGGAGCTGGGGTTGCCTGAGCGAAGCTGGAGAAGAACTGGAGAAGCAGTGGACATCAGGTGTAATCTGTGAAGGAATAGGCAAGTGACTGAGGAAAAAATGAGAAAGCATCAGTGGGAATAAGCATAAGTGAGAAAGGAAGAACAACAAGTTGTCAAAGGATGCTTTTTGGTTGTGAATGCTGGTATATCCACTAGCTTCACTGTGGTAAGTCATGAATGGTAAGTAAGAATGGTTCTTTTTCAAATATTGGCACCTAGTTAATTTCAGAAATCCAGACCAATGCTACAGCAAAGCAAGCAAAGTTACCCTCAAGCTAAGCATTGCATTCATATTCCAGCCACCTCCTTTTACAAAGAAAATGGTGTCTGACTTGATTCCAAGAGTCTGACATTAAGTTGCACTTAAGTGCTTAGAAGAAATGCAGTATGCAGTCAAAGCTGCAAAGGAAATATGGGGATTATCATACAGTTTTGGACAGGCAGTGGCAGCAAAGGTAAACATGCACTGTGGCATTTCATAAACCTAATGGAGAAAGGCAAGGGAGAGAAAGTCTCTTGCATTTTTAGAAAGGCATAGCTAGAGAAGGGATTACTACTCAGGAGAAATAAATAAAAGAATGTTTGTAATATATGCTGGTAATTGAAGAGCCACTGCTTAATCCTGTTCATAGGTTTAATAGCTTCTAAGGGAATTTAAATAAGTTAGGGAGGTTTAACATTCCTCTGAGAGATGAGTCCATGTATAACCTTGTATTTCATAATTAAAAATCTCTTTGATCTGTAAGACCCAGAAAATTGATTATAGTAAATTACAGTCTGAACAACCAACCACTTGATGCTATGAATAATGCAGGAAAACTTCAAGAACAGATTTAGCATGTCTAGATAGTCTACTGAGAATGTGAGGCAATGGAGGTCTTAGCCACATAAAGGAGAAGCATATGCTGTCGAAGAACAGCAATAACGTCATCATCTCCTTCCCCTTACTCCTCATTAGCACTATCCACAGAGTATAAAAATGTGCATAATTTTAGCAATGTGAATGCAATAATAATAATAAAATAGGTATTAATCCCTGAACTAGGAAAAAAAATTAACCGGAAAACTGAGACCAAAAAAATCCACAAAAGAAGCAAGAAAAATAAGGAGATTAAACAGGTAAAATGAACTGGCCTTATTGGCTAAGCAGCATAAACTGGGTCAAAGGAAGGGCAATAATAACTTGACCTAGGACAGATTGACATGAGCTATATTTACTTCAGTAACAAATTGTATTAATTTATTTAGATTAAATATTGGATATGTTAGTTTAGCAACTGAGCTAGACATAAACAAGTATAGGTGTATACAAGTCAAAGGCATATTAATATTTAAATATAAAAACCTTGAATCTCCACCTTGCTCCCCTTCATCACCCTTCCTCCAAAAATCAATCCCCTTTTCCCAGAAAATAATATTTCAGATTAGCAAGCAGGGAGTTTGCCATTAAGGTCATAAAGTCAAAGATAAACTAAGGGAAATAAGGTTGGGGAATACAGAAAAGGGAGTTTCAAGGGCAATAGCAAAGTGAAACTATTTTAAAGCAAGCACATCTCAATACTACACCACGTCAAGAAAAGCATTAATTCCTACATCTTAGGCCATTATGGACTCTACCAAGACAATATTTGTCCTTTATATTCAAAATACGATCACACAGAAAATACCATATTCTCAGCCTTTTCCCTATGCCTGAGCCATGACAGCAAACCAGAGAGCTATGCCATAATTTGCTCCATATGGGGAAATGATAAAATGAAATTAATTCATTCAGCACTCTTTCCATTTTCTGGTAGCATTCCTGTGAACCCTCATGAAGAGTGTATGCTACAACTCCAAGCTTTTCATAAAAATGTGCGTAGATATCCAAGACAAGGTGTGAAAGTATTATCATGCATGGGAGTCTTCTCTCTATCAGCTTTAATTGATTTTGTTTCTTAAGCAGGTTCTATTTAAGGATATGTATGTACTTTTTCTCTACAAAGGTGAAAACCTGAAAGATAAGCTATTTGATCTTAGACCTAGCTCCTAAATAAAAAGCTTGATGAAACACCTTGTTCATAAGTGACATGAGATCATTAATTTTTGAAATACAGTTTACACTTTGTCAGCAGCTGAATGTTGACTGACTTTGAGTTCTAATAGATTTTTCAGTAAGTTACCTTTATGGAAATTCAACTGAATTTTCCTTAATATTTTAACATAAAGAATATCACACAGTTTGGTGGCGCTTTTTTTGCCTTTTTTTTTTCCATTTACATAACCTCATGCACTTGTGTGACTACTTAAATAACTTCTGGAAGGTTTCAGATTTATCATTTCTAGTGTATGTTAAAAATATGTACTTACATTTGGATAATACAGATTATCCTATTTAATCCCATTCATTGGACAGAGGGCACATTTTTATTTCAGTATAACTACTAAAGACAGGAAACATACGCCAATTCTAAAAAATGAGACCAAGATGAAAATTCACATCCATTTTTTCTTCAGTAGGATTCTATACATGGATAACTATGTTTAACTGACTCTTGCAAAGGAAACATTCCTTTGCAGTGAAGATATACAACTCTTTTATTAAGCAGTTCACCTTGCAAAAAATTTTCATATCTACAGCAGCTTGTATTTAATGAGTCAGAAATCTCTCATTTTAGTGTTGATTCCAAAAATGACAGATAAAATCTCTCAGAGCTCTCCACTATTCTTTCTCCCTCCCTTAAGCAATCTTGTAATTTATTTTTTGTTTTTAATGACTCATCTCTATATATTAAATACAATCCATAAAATGATAATATCTGTAAAAATAAAAATAACTTACTGAAGGCACCATCACATTTTAGTGACAAAATTTCTGCAACAGACAAAAGGCATCCTTTTGTGTTACTCTGAAATCACAAGAAGTCATGACATCGGTGCTAAATAAAACAAGTTTACAGAACATCTACATCAACCAAAACCACCACACACCATCCTCTACGTAGTATCCTATCTTTTGGACATGTAATCAGCACTAAAGACAGCACTGCATTCTAGCAAGGATACTATAGGTATAATGTAATGTACTATAGGTATAATGTACTGTACTATAGGTAATTTTGATCAAGTCTGTTAAATCATGTCCTGTATTCACCAAATACAGGAATATTCTGTATGTATGACTAGAATTTTTCATTCTGGGGCAGAGCAAGGTCAAACTTCTACTGTAGCCCTGCATTTTATTTTAAGTATCCATTGCAGTCATTTGATTGCTGCATACACAGCACACAGTCAAATAAATAAGGAAAGCATTAAGCAAAAACCAGATAAGGGGTGATTGCTGAGAGCTGTGAACTAATGATAATGCTTTTTTCTGTTTTTCAGTGATGTACTCAGCAGCATACCTGCAATAACTAAAATAACAGATAATCCCCCTATCTTCTTGTAGAATCCCAATGATACCAATTATTGTCAGAGGGCTACATTTTTAGCCTTACAAATTGCATCCACTGTTTTCAAGTTTTCCCTCTTAAGAATGCTGAAAATAGTGGCAGCTCTTTTACACTTTTGTTGACATTGCAAATCTATGTCTGCCCATACTATATCAATGTCATAGCTTTTCTAATTGGATCTCTTTGTGGGAGGAGGAAGAATCAATAACAGAGATAGACACAGAAAGATACATTTCCAGAGGTAAGCTAGGAAAAATATTGAAGCTGAATTTTCATCAGAATGACAGGAGCTCTGCATCTAATTTCCATGAAGAAGGAAAATAGAAAACTTCCTTATAAATCTGCTTTTTAAAACAGATGAATATTCAACTAAATCAGATGCTGTAATTGTTTTTTCTAACCAGTCTCAAAACATCCATTCAGAACATTTAACTAAATCACTGAAGATGCATAAATTTTTTGTGAAGAACACCACATATATACATCTCATGATGGGCAGTGGACAGAGACACAAGTGGTCAGAGGCTAAGTTCTTCATAGCCTACAGGCCTCCCCATACTCGCTATCATGACAGTGAGATGTGTAGTAACTGTGCCATAAATAGAGCTTCTGTGGTGGCTTATTACATCAGAAGTTATACGAAGACTAATATCCAACAATACGCAATGTCTTTAACTCCTTGTCTCATTTTAATGGAGTAGAATAACGTCAGTGGCATTTTCCTCACATGTGGATCCACAGGAGATAGAGGTGTTGGATGAGGAACCACATAAATTCTGCAGCCCATGACTCAATAAGTATACCACTCATGGATCTGGAACTCTACCAGTCCTTTTAAAACAAAGGATATGTCATTTTCTGCCTAGTATTATTAGAGAAAGATGTTGGTAACAGAGGTTGGCAAGAAAAAAATCATCCCACTCATCCCACCTCACCCCCCAATAAAAAAGTAGAGCACAGGACAGTGAGTTTGTCAAAAGTACAATCAACTTTAAATAGTTCATTATTTTATCCCAGATAAATCACAAGATTCAGGCTTTCAGCATTTTTTTGCCAAATGCAGCAGTAATTAATGGCTCAGGAATTATAGCTCTACACCAGGTTATGGAGAGCAAGATCCTCGTTATTGCTTACTCTGAGGGATAAAGGATATAAAGTTCATACTTTTCACTGTCCAAGAGAGTGTCTTGACCATCGGCTAAGGGGGAGAGGAGCTTAAACTCTTGCTGTGAAAGCTAAACCATTTTGTAAAAGCTACAAGTTCAGTGACAAGCAGGAGTAGTGCCCAAGTCCCAGCTTTCAAAGAAGTATCTTATAGAAATATTTTAGACTATTCTCAGCACCTGTCAGATTGAATAACAAAATTTTAACTATGTAGTTTTTGGTCTATTATCTTAAAACAACAGGACTTTAATTAAGTCTTCTAAAGTTAGATAAGAACAAACTGATTTAAATAAAAATGTCTCCCCTTTTCCCACCAAAATACATAAATTAAAAATTTCAAAACCTATCTATTGTTTACTTTAATGTGTACAAACAAAGTAATTTTCAAAGTTTCTGTATAGTATTCTTCAAAGATGCTTTCAGTGCATTTGGGGAGGGATGACTGAAAAAGCATCAGCACCTGTAAATGTTAGCCACAAGTTATTAACAAATGGTTGTTTTTTTGTTCAGGTGTTTCCAGCACTAAGGCTTTGTAAGGTCAGTGTAAACACAGCACTATTGTTTAGTTGATAATAATATTTCCATTAAAGTGTCATTCAATTCTCCTGAGTGACTTCTCACAGATTCAGGGGGATATGTTAAAATTCTTGCCTCACTTTTAGTTCTGCTTCATGATAAATTGATCCCACACTGCAGCGTTTCTGCCAATAGCACTTTTCCC
>NW_010197085.1:25611-39311 GCF_000695765.1 Mesitornis unicolor
ACATCTCTAAACTTAAGAGATAAAGTCTCTGGTTGCTGCTGTGGTGCTTCTTGAATTTGTTTCAGATAAAAAAGTTCTGAATCAGCAAGGGATTTCATATGTAACTGTTGGAGTCACATTTCAGGGGAATATTCATATTCCCTTTCACAGAATTATCTTTTGTTTCTTTGATTCTTGCTGCTTTTACCTTCTAGTAAAGATGTGGATTGCTTAAGATTTAAACTCTCAGAGAAACTCCAGACTATTTTTTATCTGCGAGAATTTCCATTGTTGAACTTTTTAAAGAAAATTGTCATACAGGTACATCTGTCAACTTCCCTCTGTTTCTGTATTCTCACCGCAGTGAAACTCTGCATATCAGCTGATTTCAAGACATGCATGTACCTACATTTCATCTCCAACATGGACCACCCAATCTCTCTAGGATGTTTACAAGAGCGCATGTTTTGAGGATGACTATCTATGCCTTGAACAAGTGAAATACAAATGAACATGCTGTACCTATGACAAATACAGGGATAGTAAGTAGCAGCATTGTGTCTCTGATTAGCTACAGAGGCTGCCAAGAGAGGGACAGTGAAAGCAGAGGCTTAGCAGTTCTTTCTAAATTTCCTTCCAAGCTACATCCCACAGGCCTAGGAAGTAGTCCAGAGGAGGTTAAGAAAACAATATAGCCTGTATAGCATTTTTTCAGGTTTCCTGATAAGGCTTAATATGCTTATAATAAGCTAAAGAAATAATGGGTGTTAACTTCATTTATTCTGGCACAAGCCTAATTACTGTCACATTGGAAAAGGATCAGATATGGGAATACTGAAGCAAACTGGATATACATAAGCCCATGAGCCATGACAGGATGTGCTCATGAGTACTGAGGAAGCTGGCAGATGTCATTGCAAGGCAATTCTCAATAATCTGAATGATCATGGTGACTGAGAGAATTGCCCGAAGACTAGAGGAAAGCCAATGGTACTCCTATCTTCAAGGAGGACCTAGGAAACTACAGGCTGATCAACCTCACCTAAGTCCCTTAAAAGCTAGTGGAGCAGCTAATCCTGGAAACCATTTCCAGACACATGAAGGACATAAAGGTCATCAGAAGCAGTCAGCATTACTTCCCCAGGGGGAGAAGGGGACCAATTTCTTTAACTTCTGTGATGAAATGATTGGCCTAGTAGATGAGGAGAATGCAGTGGATATTGTCTACTTGGACTTCAGAAAGGCATTTTACAATATCTCCCATGAGTCCTTATAAGGAAGCTGTTGATGTATAGGCTGGATGAGTAGATAATGAAGTGGATTGAAAACTGTCAGAATGATTGAGCTCGAGGGTAGTAATCAGTTGCATGAAGTCTTGCTGGACATCAGTAACTAACAGTACACTACAGGGGTCAATATGAGGTCCAGTACTTCTGAACATCTTCATTAATAAACTGGATGATTAAGCAGAGTGTTCCCTCAGCACTTTTGCATATATCACAAAACTGGAAGGCGTGGCTGACACACCAGAGGGTTGTGCTGTCACCCAGAGGGATTTTGACAGGCTAGAGAAATGTGCTGACAGGAACCTCATAAAGTTCAACAAGGGGAAGCGCGAAGTCCTGAACTTGTGGAGGATCAGCCCCATGCTGGGGGCCAGCCAGCTGGAAAACAGCTTTGCAGAAAAGAACCTGGGGGATCCTGGTTGACACCAAGATAAACATAGCCAGCAATGTGCCTTTGCAGCAAAGAAGGCTAATAGTATCCTGGACTTCATTAAGAGCAGTGTTGTCAGCGGGTTGAGGGAGGTGATACTTCTGCACTACACAGCACTGCTGAGATCGCACCTGGAGTGCCGTGTCCAGTTCCAGACTCCTCACTAGAGAGACATGGACATACTAGAGAGAATCCAGCGCCACAGAGATGATTAAAGGACTGTAGCACCTCATATATGAGAGAAGGCCAAGAAAACTATGACTGTTTAGCCTAGAGAAAAGAAGGCTCAGAAGGCATCTCCTGAGTGTATATAGATACCTAATTGGCAAGTGTAAATAGGATGGAGCCAGGCTCTTTTCAGTGGAGCCCAGTGACAGGACAAGAGCCAATGGGAACAAACTGAAACACAAGAGGTTCCCTCCAAACATTAGGAAACACTTCTTCACTGAGAGAGTGACTGAGCACTGGTACAGGTTGCCCAGAGTGGTTGCAGACTCCTCATCCTTGAAGATATTCAAAAACCATCTGGACATAGTCCTGGAGAACCAGCTCCAGGCAGCCTTCTTGAGCAAGAGGATTGGATCAGATGACCTCCAGAGGTCCTTTTCAGCCTCAATAATTCTATCATTGTGTGTAAAATCTCCCAAGAAATAGGTCCATACAAACAGCCGCTAGTGCTCTGTCTTCTAGCCTTTGGTCAGATGGAGCAGCAAGATGGAATGAGGAAGAAGTCCCTTGAGCCATGGGAGGTACAGGAGATCTTGGAGAACTGAGCTGCATCTGTATATTGCAGTTATTTATAGAAGTACATATTTATCAAAGGAAGATATCCCTTTCTTTTGATTCTTTTTAAGATAATCTAAATAGCATTATAATGAAAAAGCTGCACCGTCCTTAATCACTTCATCAGAATGAGTTTGCCAGAAACACTCCATAATTTAATTATTCTAATGAATAAATATAACAGCTCAAATCCAGATACTTTCCCCTTATTAAAGAATTCTGATTATCTTCATTATCTTTAATATGAATTCTGGACAGAAAAAAGAAATAGAATATGCAAATTAATTACTTGCTTTCCCTTTGTGAAATTAACTTTTCATAATTTAGATGTTTCAAAAATGCAACTCTTACATATCTTGTCTTAAAATAATGCTTTCAGTAAAATTCAGACCCTACAGAAACCATTAGAAACTCTTCCTTTAACTTCAGTTCCAACAAATATCATACTAAAAATAGCTCCTTCCTTTTTTTCACAGAGCATTACTTTTTAGAAATTGGTTTCATTAGCAAGACAAATAGATGCAGGAGGAAATGCATACTTGAGAGGAAAGGGCAAAAATCTGCGTAAAAAGAAGACATTTAGGACTTGATAGAGTACCTTTTTGTATACAAATTTGTGCCAAAAATGAAAGAAATGTTTGCTTTTACAACTTACAAAAGAAATCAGACAGCAAGTTACTCCAGTTACTTAACAATTGATAGATTTCTGCTTGGAATGTTTCAGGAGGACAGAGACAGGCTCTTCTCAGTGATAGCCAATGACAGGACAAGGGGAAATGGGAGCAAGCTGGAGCATAGGAGGTTCAACCTGAAGATAAGGAAAAACTTTTTTACTGTGAGGGTGACAGAGCACTGGAACAGGCTGCCCAGAGAGGTTGTGGAGTCTCCTTCTCTTGAGACATTCAAAACCCACCTGGACGCGTTCCTGTGTGACCTAGTCTGAGTGATTCTGCTCTGGCAGGGGGTTGGACTGGATGATCTTTCGAGGTCCCTTCCAACTCCTAACATTCCGTGATTCTGTGATCTTCTCGTATCTTACACAGCTATAAAAAGAAAGGGTAAGTAATCTCTTTCCTCCTACCATTCCCATCCCAAGAGGACAAGTATGCAACTTGAAAAAGAAGATACTAGGTTATGAAACAGAAATGGGATCCGTATTTGTTTAAACCAGCCTACTCAATCTCCCAGCACTGCTGGTGAGTTGCAGCCACTGTCTGAAAACTGTTCTCTAGACCTTTATTCAATATCTAGAAAAGCCTGAGTAAAAAGATATTGTCTTGATAGAAATCATGATGGATAACACTGATATAAAAATGTCACCTTTTTTCCTGGTTTTTGTGTATATTTATGCTCAATCTGAGAATTTCTTCCTCTTGTGGCAGCTTTCCAGAAAGTATGTCCTTTCAGGTTCAGCAATGGGCAGAAGGAGAATCAAGAAGAATGAGACCCCATTCTACTTTATGTAATTGCTTATTTGGTTTCATTTGGGAGCAGAGGAAGTGAAGGCATAAGCAGTTTATTTTAATCAAGTGAAATTATCAGATTGCTTCCCTTATAACTAAGGCAAAACTATTGTCAGTATCACTACTAATAGGTCTTAAACTGTTCTTGAGAATGTTTATAAACTAAATGTAGGACTAATGCTTGAACTTCAGGCTTTATCGCAGCAAAATTTGTAAGACACTACTGTCTCAGCCAAATTAAATTTGTGACTGTCTTTTTCCTCAGCTGCATCAGGTAGTCACCAGATTCTCCTTTAAAATAGCGGCATCTATGAGATTTGTATTAAACCTTGGTTTTCTTTGGTGCTCTGCTCCAAAGTCAAGTCAGTCTGTGAGAACAGAGAATGAGCTTGAACACAAACGGAGGCTCGAATTTGGGCTGAACATGATACCATGGAAGTAAACAGGACCTCTCTTAATCAGACAAGGACTTCTCTTGGTTAGAAAAAATAAACATAGATCCTAAAAAAAGCTAAATGAAGATTACAGCCTCTAAGTGAGACATATGCTTCCCACTGCTAGAAGTAGTCACCGCTACAGTAGCAGTTAGCAATTCAGACAGAACTGGGGTTAAACATGTTAAACCTATGGATTGCTTACAGCAGTTGCTATTCCATCTGTGCTGCCAAAAGCTCATTTGCTGACAGACTGTTGATTTCCCTCCTGCACTGCTCACAAAAGCCTTGAAGAGCTCAGGTAACTGACAAGGATGTAGGAACATATGTCTGATAGCCTAAACAGTGTGCTGATGGGGACCATCCACTGATGAGCTGTATCTCCAGATTTTCTCCTCTTCTGATGCTCTACCACCAATTTGGAAAAAAAAGCCCCAAAACGACAGGTCTGGTACATTTTGCTGCCAAAATTAAGCAAAGTTGTGTAAAGTGTACCACACAGATCAAGACAGCAGAGAAGAGATAAAATTGGGTAATGTACTGACAAATCAAAGAGGATGTTTGTGAAATGTATACATCACAAGAGAAGTGGATCCAAGAGTTTCAAAAGAAAAAGGACAAACCTGGCCTAAGAGGGCCTGGCCTAAGAGATTACTGCAAGAAAAGTTAAATATTAAGATCATATGTAGAAAAAGACATCCAAATTGGCAATCTGAGTTTCAAAAGAGAGGTGAACCAACAGATTCATATGCACAAATGGAATTTTAAATCATCCTAGTTTGGTCAAATCACATATATTTATGTCTTTTTAATCTGAACTGATAAAGAAATCCCTCTTCATCTTAACACTGATCAGGCTTACAAATGTTTTTCTACGATTTATTTTTCATTAATAGATTTCAAAGTGAATATTTATCTTATTTTCTGCTTTGTCAGAATCACATCCCAGCTATTTTTTTTACACAGCTTTATGATGGCTGCTGAGAAAGTTTATGCCTGCAATTCAAAAATCTCAAGAGGTGCTACACTTTCAGAAAAAGATTTGTAATAATTAATTACTATAGACTGTTACAAACAAATGTGATAGATACCAAATTATAATGTTAAGGCAAACCACAATACTGATTAGTGTAAGTTGAATTGCAATAACCACTGATCCATGTTATAGCCAACTTGTAATACAAGTCAGTGTATTTTAAATACAAAATGCCAGGTTTGGCCAAGCTGCTAATACCTCAGAAGTAAAAATGCTTAGCTGTGTGCATCTATAGAAATAAAAGTTTCTGAATTTAAAATATCTTCATTTGAGTACCAAGACTCAGCAATTCTAAAACAAGCTGGACCTTTCTTATTTCTCTTATATAGCTTTTGACTACCATCAGTGTTAAGCCAAAAAATTTAAAATTTCTCAAAGGAATGGAGATAGTATCAAAAGACAAGACTTTTAGACTAAAGTTTCAATTGCTTGCATTTTATTGCCTATTATAGAATTATAGAACGGTTTGGGTTGGAAGAGACCTTAAAAGATCATCCATGGGCAGGGACACCTCCCACCAGACCAGGTTGCTCAAAGCCCCATCCAACCTGGCCTTGAACACTTCCAGGGAGGGGGCATCCACAACTTCCCTGGGCAGCCTCTGCCAGTGTCTCACCACCCTCACATTAAAGAATTTCTTCCTAATATCTAGTCTAAATCTACCCTCTTTCAGTTTAAAACTATTCCCCCTCATTCTATCGCTACTTGCCCTTGTAAAAAGTCCCTCCCCAGCTTTTCTGTAGGACCCCGTCAGGAACTGGAAGACTGCAATAACGTCCCCCCAGAGCCTTCTCATCTCCAGGCTGAACAGCCCCAACTCTCTCAGTCGGTCCTTGTAGGGAAGGTGCAGGATTTATACCCCTAAGTAAATGACATAATTTTTATTTTTGTTTATTTTTACTCAAAGTTTGTTTTTTTTTTACTCTTAGAAAGGTACTTAAAGCTGAAAGCATCAAGACATTAATTTCCTGTAGCAGTGAGGCTTCAAATGACAATCCGTTATAGCTCACTTTGACACCAACAAAATGTTTTTTCTCCATAACTAATTTCCTTCAAGATTAATATTTCTACTTCTAGCTTACCATCCTTAACAGCCTTACTACTCTTGGGCCAACCTCCAAGCATGCTGACTGGATATCAGTATTAGCATGAATGTTTTCATGTCCTTTAAGCCTTTAAATCCTCTTGTCGATTAATGTATTGTAGTTGCATACAAAATTAGTCCACACAGGAGTTTTCAGTGCAATGCCAAAAGGAAAAGATCTCTGTAAGAGGACAGTTTGGGGTCTGTCCACTAGTAAACTTTATTCCTCTTGCCACTTTCACATTTCTTAAAAACTTTTTCTGTCTCCACTCAAATCAGATCATTTAGGATATTACCCGATGACCTGCATGGTCCTTGATGATATAAACTGAAAACAATAACCAATCTTAACACTTGAACATCCTTTTCCTATAGATCTTATATTTCTAAACACAGTATTCTGTATTTTCTTGGTAAAAAATATCAACACAATTATAGTGTTAATGACATTTCCCTCATACAAGAAATAATCAGGATTTGAATTTCTCATCTTCATATCTGTATCTAAAATATAATATGGTAAGAGCAGCAGGCTTAGCTGGCTCTCAGCCTTCATTGTTCAGCCAGTACAAACAACTACAAATACTGTTAATGTGAAAAAATGAAAAGTAAAAAATTCCAAGAGAACACTGAATCCCAGGCCCATGATCTGTTCCGACCCCTGCAAGGAAGATAGCAAATAAGTAGCAAAGAAATTAAGTTTTATATATTTCTTCTTATACCTGGCTTCAGTAAGTGTGTTTTTGTATTTGGTTTTTAATCTGATTGGTAAGATGGGAAAACAAGATTTTTTTCTTTTCTTCTAGATAAGAAACATGAGTCTTGGATCAATTGGAAGTTTTAAAACAAAATAACAAAGAGTAAGACTTGACCAGCCAATAGTTACAGTCTCCCTAAATAATGTAGAGAAATGCCAGTACCTTCAGAGAAAGCTGAAGTGTTCATGAATAAAAGGGACACCCTGTGCAAGGTCTCATGCTTTCTGAAGTGGGAAGAGAATCCACACAGCAGCTCCAAGAACTTCTGTTAATGAAGGTGACCTGCAGCCTTTGAAACCTTTTTTTGCTATAAAGTCTCCTGACTATTCCTTTACTCTGCCAATTTGCTTATGTAATGAATACTTATGCTTGTCTGACAGCTCTAAGGGTTTCTTAGAGGACACGAAAGCCATATTTGACTACTTTTCTTTATGGGACCACAACTATTTCTGATTCTCTCTTTAAATAGTGATATATTTTTGATTTTACATGACTGTCTACAGTAAGCCACAGCGCAAGAGAAATTCTAGCAATAAAAAGATTGGAAATGTCTAGTAACCTCTATTAGCTTTAATCTTAGCGTGATCTATCTTACCTACTTATGATTACGGTTCTTTCTGTTTGACCATCTACTTGATTTCAGTGATTTCTTAAATTACTTGTGCTAAAAAAATTACTTCTATCAGGTAGCTAATTCTACCTGCAATCATTTTTACCTCTTTTAACCTTGAGATTCCAAAGATTTCAAGAGAATATGAAACTCCAAGAAATGGCATTGTAAACGGAAAATCCTAAACTGGCCAAAAGAGAGATGTGGAATGCAGTTCTCCAATGAAGGGATAGTGAAGCCTACATAAAACAAATAGCTCACTTAAAAACATTTCAAAATAAAATATTATTCCAGGTTTGTTTGTACTAGAAATACTGCTTTACAGGTAATTTACAGATGATTTTTTCTGATGAATACCTTAAAAATAATGATAATTTTTTACATATGTTGAATAGTTCTCAACCAGAACAAGCCCTAATACTCTTACAAGCATCAGAAAGCTCTCTGGTTGCTTGCAGGATCTCTATTGCATTCTGACTGGCACGTGATACCAAAGTGGATAAATACGAGTAAGGTACTAACACTGAATAAAACCTAAACATCACTCATATCAACTGTCTCTTTCACTTGGGCTAAGAAACAAATAAGGCTCCCTGAACACAAGCTGGAGACTAATTTATAGCTATCAGCACTTTGCTCTTGGTAGACAAATGTTTGGAATTTGTTGATATGAAACTATTAAAATATTACAGCATGCCCATACCTTAAATTCACAACTCCCAAAGTGCACACCATTATGCTCAGACATAAGAAATCATTAATACATTAATAAGGCAGCAAGAATACTACAGGGAAAATAAAATTTGACTTTGTTATCGGCTTCATAAAGTACATCAAAGAGTACAGATAGAATGACTGTTCCTGTCAGTGTATTTACATGGCCCCATTTGTTACTCTTTTCATAGCCTTTCCTACTATATTTCTTATGTTGTCATTAGCTTAAATCAGAGAATAACAAAAAAGGTACACCATGAATTCACACACTTATATGCCTGATGTTACAAGTATGATACTGTATGGGGTCTGCCTGGGATGGAGTTAACTTCCTTCACAACAGTCTGTATGGTGCTGTGCTTCACATTTGTGGCTACAGCAGCGTTGGTGCCACACCAACATTTTTGCTGTTGCTCAGCAGTGCTCGCACACCCTCGGGGCTGTCCCTCCAGCTCTGCACCATCAAAAGCCAGCAGGCTAGGGGTGTGTCTATGTTATCAGTTTTTGTCAGTGTTGTGATGATGTTCCATTGGTTTTGGTGAGGGAAATTTTTGTTGTTGATGCAAGTGAAGTTTGTGAAAAGTATGTCACGAGTTTATATTTTAATGATGATCCATAAATATGGTTTTCAAAGAGGTGTGGGGTGGAACATACCAGGTGCAGGTGCCCAGGCACTGGCGGTGGGGGCTGCAGGGGCAGCTTCTCTGAAGAGAGGCCAGGGCTGCCCCTAACCAGACACAGCCAGTTCCACCCAGCTCCAACCAACCCACTGCAGGGCACAGCTGAGCCTCTGGAGCAGGGGAAAAGTTTGAGGAATGGCAGAGAGGGACTTTTGTGGTCTGACCACAAAGCCTGCTCTCCATCCTCCTGGGCTGCTTGGGAAGGGTGGGGGAGGTACAGAAGTTTGGAATGAAGGAGTGAATTTGATCCTGGGAAAAAGGGGTAGGGGTTGGGAAGGTGGTTCTTTTTCATTTGTATTTGGTAAAACTCTGTTTTATTTGACAATAAATTCATTTTCACCAGATTGAGCCTGTTTTGCCCATGACAGAAAGTGGTAAGTGATCTCCCTGTCTTCATCTCAACCCACGAGCATTTCCATCTTATTTTCAACCTCTGTCCTGCTAAGGGAGGGAAGTGAGAAAGAGGCTGAGTGGGCATCTGACAACAACCCAAGGTCAATCCACCACAGCTGGTTTAGGACATACACTTCTCAATCCCAAATTTGTGCTGTGGCTACAGTCTATGTATCCTGTACGCATATTATGTACCTAAGCACAGCTATGATAAATCTAACAACAAGAAATTGTTTCCATTCCACATTTATTTTCCACTAACAGCTTGAATAATCATTTCACTGTTATGAACATACTTTCAAAGGTCTAAATATCATCAGTAAAGCATCTTCCTTGCAAATTCTTTTATTGACTTTCCATGTTTTTCACTTCATTCATCAGTAGAAAACAATATTTTGTCAGTAATCCAAGCAATTCTAATTGACAAAATCTGTGCTCTTAATGTCTGTCATTCAAGTGTCATAATTGTAAAATTAATTTTCACCAGCACCATCAATACAATGTAATGAGTATTATAGCAGAAAGAGAGTATAAGGCACAGAAGGAAATTAAGTAGTAAAGGTAAGGAAAATTTTGAGATTCACAGCTAACATCAGACAGAAAGGTTTAGTCCCATATCAGTTACGGGAATATTTGTGTATACGAAGCATGGTTTGTAACCCTGTTTTGTACTCAAGTATCTCTAACAAAGGAGAACTATAAGGACAACAATTTTACTTAAGTTAGTATCACCATTCTATTTCTAGCCTGTTCGTGTCATATTATTACAGTATATGATGTAATGCATTTTATTTATATTCTACATTGTAATTTATAATACAAGGAAGTAAGGAAGTATAACATACACAATGCAAGAAATATGACCAAGGGGGATCATTACCTTGTTCTTCAAAATTTGCTTAGTATTTGAACTAAAGCTCAAGAGAACTGTAGAATGATAAGGCAGCACGGGTAAAGTACCAAGCATATGCAGAATTTCAGAGTGTATTTTCAGTTGCTTTATGTGCAGAAAAAAAATCACTGAAAAATGTCACCAAAATGTGCTTCTCCCATATCAACTCATCATATATATATGTATATATATATATATATACACACACAACTCCTTTTCAAGTATATTTGTACTGAGATAAAATCAGGGTAAGATTAAATTGTTTTAAAATATTACCTCACCCTTAAATGGAAGAGGACTTCAAAAAAGAGATGATAACTATGCATTGCATGTGAACCAAAAGTTAAAAAAAAAGTGAGAAACATCCTTTATGGTATTAGGGTAGCAATTTTTTCAGTGATCTAATAAATCTTGCAAAGCTATGTTTGTGTACTTTAATACCTTAGGAAATTAATAAACTGGAGGTTAGATTGAAGTTTTACGTATCTACAGTCTTGCTGTCGGAGTAATCCTAAATCTTATAACTGTTTAAAATACCGTGCATGGTTTTCATTGAAAGTAGCCACTTTTACTTACTTTAATAGCTTAACAAGGTTCTTGTTTATCTCCTGAAAAAATTTAACAGTTACAGTATATGAAAGCTCCTTTTATTTATCTCCTAGGTTACACTTAATATGAATTCCATTCAGTTAACATCCTTGTTGCCAGTCAAACAGAAAAAGAAAAAAGTATTCGCATGCCTATTCTCAGTAAAGCTAAACTAAAGCCTCCACAAAAATCAGTAAGCAGCTTCTTTTATTCTTCAAATTACGGTGACACAAAAAACCCCAAAACCACAAGAACAAAACCAAACCAAAAAAGGCCTCATTCAAAATAATAAACTTAATGTTACATATTTAGATTAACATTTGGGCTTGTATTTCAATAGCTTACACTAATTCAGATCAGTGACATATATACTGTCCCTAAATCAGATCTAATCATAAAACATTGCTGCATTCCTAGCTTCTGCTTGCTGCAGGGGCAATGCTGCCTGGAACATTACTAACTGGGCAATACCTTCTTCACTGCAGAAAAATCTGTCAGTTTACGAACATGGTTTGCTGAGGTTCTTCCTTTTTAAGAGCTCTTTTAAGAGCTCTTCCCTTTTTAAATATGAAAAGTACTTCTGCATACCCCAATTTACAGTATATTAGTCTGAAGGTATCAAAATATGGGATATGTACCTTTTATGTCTTTCAGTCTCACTTTAGAAATTATAGTAACAAACTTTCAAAAATAATAATACAGCATTTCATCCAACTTAATTATTTTTGGCTTACACATTTCATTATACATGCATCTATTTAATATCTGTTTAAGTAGATCTTTAAAAGACAGCTATTCTCTGCCTTCACAATTCAAGATTAGCTATTAAAATACAGTGCATATTAACCTGTATGCAGCAAAAAGACTAAACTAGAAATAGTTCTCTTCTGCTATTCAGTTTGACATGTGGCATTGTATTTTGATCTCAAAAATGTAGAGAGTTACTCTAACCCTATCACATTTTCCTCTCCTCACTCTTCCTTTAAAACCAAAGCCAAAAGTACAATTCTTTGCCACGAGGGAGTTCAGTACTACCTCTACATGAATTCTGTCATATGGTATATTCATCAACTTTTTACCTGCTTAAAAATCCTTAAAAAAGAAATACCAAAAAAATGTAAGTACAACAGAAAACTATGCATTATTATTAACTACAAATTTGGTTTTGAGTATCTTTAGCAATTTCCCCTAAAAATTGTTCCCTACCTTTGCCCTTCCTTCAAACCCTTAACATATTTCAAGAGATAAGAAAAACTGGATTAATTTCAAAGTGAAAATAACATTGCTTTTTAGTACTAGCTGTTTTCATATCAATCCTTGATGCTCAAACTCTTTATGAGAAAAGAATAGAAACTTAACGGAGGAGGATCACGCTAGAAGCTATAGATTTTAAGACCGTCCTCCAATTTTTACAAAATCTAGAATATTTATTTGTAGATTCCCCCCCAAAAGATAGGCATAACACATTATTAAGCCAAAGCATTAAAAACATCATTAGCAGAGCAGACAAAACTTTTGTTTTAATACGTAGTTGCTCTTTTATCCCTGTGATTGCTCTCCTTTAAACCCTGGACTGCAGCTGGGAGAAGTTCCTCTCACACAAAGACCAGTAACTATTTTGCATCGCTACAGCCAAGCTTTAGGGTATGCTTAGTGGGATGTGAAGCACACACCTGTCTCACGCCCACTCTCCTCCAGCTGAAGTGAGACACAGCTCAGCTTTAGAATCCATGTTGGTAGCAGAGTACCACACTGCTAAAGCTATAAGAGAAATGGAGAATACTAGCGTGGATCATACCTATTTTTAATACAGCTTCTAAGTTTCTGAATCAAAACATCAAGTTCCTTTGGAGCATCAACTGGTTTGACCCTCTCTGCCCAAAGACCTGATTGTAATGTACAAAACAAAACAACAAAAAAAAGGACAAATCTTTAAAACACATGCTTGAATTTCTAGTTTAAAATGAACAAGTTTTCATACTATCGATATGGTTGAAAAAGACCTTTTAAGATCATCAAGACTAACCATTATCTAACTCTACCCTCCTCCCTTCTAAACCATGTCCCTGATGATTCTGTTACTTCCCTAGGCAGCCTGTTCCAGTCTTTGATAACTCTTTCAGAGTAGAAGTTTCTCATAATGTCTAAACTAAACCTCTCCTGGCATAACTTGATGCCATTTCCTCTTGTCCAATCGGTTGTAACTTGTGAGAAGAGACCAACACCAATCTCCTGCAACCTACTTTCAGGTAGTCATAGAGAGCAAAAAGGTCTCCCCTCAGCCTCCTTTTCTTCAGACTAAACTACCCCAAGTCCCTCAGCCACTCCTCATAAGACTTATTGTCAAGATCCTTCATCAGCTTTGTTGCCCTTCTTTGGACCCTTTCCAGCACCTCAGTATCTTTCTTATACCGCAGCACCCGAAACTGAACACAGTACTCAAGGTATGGCCTCACCAGTGCTGAGTACAGTGGGACAATCAACTCTCTAGTCCTGCTGGCTGTACTATTCCTGATAAAGGCCAGGATGCCATTGGCCTTCTTGGCCACCCAGGCATACTGCTGGCTCAT
>NW_010197086.1:0-1839 GCF_000695765.1 Mesitornis unicolor
CCCCCGGGGGACCCCCCAAGGGGGAGGAAAACATGGCCGCCGTTTGGATTGGCGGCTTCGTGTAGGCCCCAAACACCTGGACGGTGATTTCACCTTAAGGGGGGACATGGGGACACCTTGGGGACACCTTGGGGACATGGGGACACAGGGATGGGGAGACCTGGGGACATGTTGGGGACACAGGGACATGTGGATATGGGGACAACATGGGGACACCTTGGGGACATGGGGATGACACAGGGACAAGGGGACACAGGGACACAAGGACAGGGACACCTGGGGACGTGGGGACACAGAGATGGGGACACCTCGGGGACACAGGGACACACAAGGGACATGGGGACAACCTGGGGACACAGGGACATGGGGACACCTCGGGGACACAGAATCACCCTGGGGACATGGGGACACAGCGATGGGGACATGGGGACACCTTAGGGACACCCAGGGGACATGGGGACACAGGGACAGGGACACCTTGGGGATATGGGGACACCACGGGGACATGGGGACATCCAAGGACATGGGAACACAAGGGCAAGGACACCCAGGGGATATGGGGACACCTTGGGGACACCGAGGGGACACAGGGACATGGGGACACGGGGATGGGGACACCTTGGGGATATGGGGACATCGGGGCACCTTGGGGGCACCCAGGGGACATGGACAGGAGGAGACCTTGGGGACACAGGGACATGGGGACACCACAGGGACACAGGGACACCATGGGGACACGGGGACAGGGACACTGAGTGGACACAGGACACAGGGGGGACACCTTGGGGATATGGGGACATGGGGACACATTGGGGACACCTTGGGGACACAGGGATGGGGACACCTTGGGGACATGGGGACACCTTGGGGGCACCCAGGGGACCTGGACAGGAGGAGACCTTGGGGACACAGGGACATGGGGACACCACAGGGACACAGGGACACCATGGGGACACGGGGACAGGGACACTGAGTGGACACAGGACACAGGACACAGGGATGAGGACACCTGGGGGACATGGGGACATTCTCAGGACATGGGAACACGGAGATGGGGACACCTTGGGGACACAGGGACATGGGGATATGGGGACACCACGGGGACATCCTGGGGACACGGGGACACAATGGGGACATCCAAGGACATGGGAACACAAGGACAAGGACACCCAGGGGGTATGGGGACACCTTGGGGACACTGAGGGGACACAGGGACATGGGGACACAGAGACGGGGACACCCAGGGGACATGGGGACACAGGGACACAAGGACAAGGACACCTGGGAGATATGGGGACACCTTGGGGACACATTGGGGACACAGGGACATAATGGGGTCACGGGGACATCCGGGGACACGGGGACATCAGGACAAGGACACCCGGGGGATATGGGGACATGGGGACACAGGGACACAGGGATGAGGACACCTGGGGGACATGGGGACATCCTGGGGACATCCTGGGGACACCCAGGGGACATGGGGACATGGGGACACGGGGATGGGGACATGGGGACACCTTGGGGACTTGAGGACACAGGGACATGGGGACACAAGGACAAGGACACCTGGGGGACGTGGGGACACCTTGGGGACACCCAGGGGACATGGGGACACCATGGGGATATGGGGACACAGGGACACCTTGGGGACACGGGGATAGAGGGGACAAAGGGGGACACGGGGGGCACCCAAGGGCCAAAGGGGGGGATCCCAGGGGCCATTGGGGACACGGGGGGACAGCCCAGGGCCACCACTCACCCCTGTTGGCCACCAGGACCTTGCGGATGGGCCGGGAGCTGTGGGCCCGGGCGGCCCCGGGGGGGCCCCGAAACAGC
>NW_010197086.1:2239-2537 GCF_000695765.1 Mesitornis unicolor
CCCCCCCAAACCCAGCAAAAACCAGAAAGAAACCCCCCAAACCAGTAAGAACCAGTAAAAACCCCCAAAACCAGTTACCAACCCCCCAAACCAGTTACAAACTCCTAAAACCAGTAAGGACCCCCAAAACCAGTAAGAAACCCCACAACCAGTAAGAAAGCCCCAAAACCAGTAAGAAACTCCAAAAACCAGTAAGAAACCCCAAAACCAGTTACCCACCTCCAAAACCAGTAAGAAATCCCCCAAACCAGTAAAAACCAGTAAGAACCCCCCAAACCAGTTACCAACCCCCAAAACC
>NW_010197087.1:0-17045 GCF_000695765.1 Mesitornis unicolor
GGGGAGGCGGTCCGGCCCTACGCGAGCTGGGGCCGCGGGCGGAGCAGAGAGGAGCCCGGGCAGTCCTGGTGTTAGACCTGTCCTAGTGCCCCCAGGGACCGCTGCGAGCGGAGGATGCACCAGGAGCGCTGGGAACACCTAGGCCCCCGCACAGGGAGCGTCACCGGAGATGGAGCCGCGCAGAGCAAGGCCGGGCCCTTCTTCGCAGCACCTGGGACCTCACGCAGGCCACCGTGGGCCCCTCTTCCCTGTCCAATTCGTTCTGCCAAGCTTTTAGGATTATTTTTTTTTAAGCGTATTTTTCCATGTATTTTTCCACGCGTCCCTTACTCCAAGCATGCCAGATTGCTCCTGCTTCCCACACAGGGCTGCGTAGGGCTCTCTTCCCTCTCTTAACTCCTTCTGCCAAGCTTTGTGGTTTATTTTTTAAAAAGGTGTATTTTTCCAGAATGAGGAAGGTGCTGGGAGGCAGACGCTTCAGGAGAATATTGATAGCAACTCCTTTTGCAACAGAGCCGAAGGGCCCTTAGCTCACCAGGAAGACTGGTGCTCACCCCTACCCCAAAAAAAGACATAAAACTGTGCGGTGAGACACCCAGCGCCGGCTGCCGCTCTGCCTGGGAGTGCAGAACACCGACCAGGCCAGTCTGCAGTGGACAGTGCTGCTTCGAGGGCGATCCCATTGCGTTGACCAGTCACTCAGATTCAGGCAACAAATCTCACACACTTTGCTTTGAATAAAGAACATTGCAGGCCTTCATTTAGTTAACTTTCTTTTTCACATACAGACAAACTTTAAACAGGGATAGAAAGAGCGGGTGAGAAGACATGGGCGCTGCACCCACTTGCTGAAATCCAACACAGGGACATCGGGCACTGCTGAAGGGACTGAAGGCCATCAACATCCTTGGCCTCCTCCTTCTCCTCCTCCATGCTCCCCAGCCAGCTGGACCCTTGGTAGCACAGACAAGAACCAAAGGCTCGCCCCAAGGGACCACGTCTCACTGGGGTCTGCTCTTCAAGACAAGAAGTAATGGATCTGAGAGAAAACACTTGGGTTTCTCTAGGACGGGACTGATGGCCAATAGCAGAAGAAATGCAAAGAGCCCGCTTGTGTCTGAGAACTTGACCTTTTCGTGACAATTTGAAAAACAAAACATTAGCATAGCATATGAGTTTTATATTAACAAAGCACATAAATCATGCAGAACAACCCTTTCAACCTGAAGCAGCTTCACCACTCTCACCCACAGAAAGCAGCAACTCACAGATTTAATGAGTAATTCCTGACAGGCAACATTCTCATCTCTGAAAAAGAAAAAAAGGCACAAGCTTTTACGAATATGTCCCATTATTTCTTCTTAAAAAGTGAAACTGAGCTGAAGAATCTTGTGCAACCAAAAAAATAGGAAAGTTGCAAAGTTATACACAGCATTTTAGATAATTCCATTCATTAAAAGCATTTGCGATTCCAGTAAACTGAAGTGCTTCCCCTACCGAAATGGATGCCTCAGTGTCCTGTTTTGCCTGCCATTTGCATTGCACTTCCACAGACACTGGAGTGCTCTATTTGCAGCTTTAGCACTAATACGGTTTCACATCCTTTAAAGCACAGATACGTAAGGGTAATCTTCATTTCAATCACTTTAACGTATAAAAAGTGCACAAAAAGTTTCTAGTGCAAAAAAGCAGCTCTTGTTAAGTTGGAGAACAAATCTGATGTGATCACTTAAAAGCACCATACGACAACAATCAAAGAGAGGAAGCAATAATAACAGATATAGCAAAGGCTTTAGAAGCGTTAACTCCCTGCTGTTTGTGCTTTGCTCTGTTTTGCTAACTTTTGTTGCTCACACAAAACCCATGTAATTCACTGCACTGAAAGAATAGAGTAATGAAAAGGCACCAAAGATTCTGTGTGTTTAGGTGTCCACATACCCAGTACCTCTGTTTCTACCAGGTCTTTTCCAACCTAATCAATTCTGTGATTTTATGACTGATGGTACATGGCATCTACTGCTGCCTGGATGCTAAACCCTTTCTATAATAGGTTTTTTCATATATAAGAAAACTATAACACATGTACCTGTCACTATAACAGGTGACATTTCCCATGAAGGCAAATTTCCTGACCATCCAGGCAGCGTGTCTGAATCCTTTACAGGAGGAGGAAGTTTAGAGAACAAAGCTAGAAGAAGAATAATGTCATCCCACGTGGAAGTCAGCTGGGAGGACGGCAGTGTCAGGGCAAAGTACAATTTTATCCTTGTGAGATAAAACCTGATAATGAGGTGTAACTTGTTCACTCAACTCATATTACAGATAATCTACACCGTATTCTGCTCTTGGCCTGAGTGGGACAATTAGAATTACCCTTTTGCTGCGCTATGATGTCATCTTTCTTTAATCACCCTCTGGATGAGGGTGGTGAAAGTCCTTCAAAGCAGACTTCTTACCCAACCAAGAAAAACAGCAGCTGGGAAAGCTTCTTCCTGTTCAAATCCTTCATCCTGGCAAAAAGAAACTCTGCTGACAGAGAAATTATACCTGTTGCTGATTTTGTTAGCACGTATTTTCCTAATGCACACTACAGAGTTCTGTTTCTTAGAGGTCTCTCTTCTTGTAACAAGGCAAGCAGTTCCAAAACCTTACATTATGTCTCCACTTCTGTCTATAGCACAAAATGGGTATAGCTGGGAATGGAAATAGTTACTGCCATTTAAACCAGTGTTTTATACCACATACACCACGCTGCCCCACTTTAACTGGGCTGCGTGTCACCACTTCTCCAGCACGTCATACCGGGACTGTATAACGCTGACACGTGGAGACAAGCCATGGCTGAAGACGCGAAGGTGGATTGGTGTGGATTTCATGGCAGGTAGCCCAGCCGACGCAGCAGCAACCCTGGGGGGCAGTTTGCAGAGCTGTGCATGGCCACAGTGCACGGCTCTTGTCCTACTTTGGGTCAAGCTAATGCGGTGCCTTGTACCACAATTCTCCTGTCAATTGCTACCTGGAGATAGTCAACAATTTGCTGTATACATTGTTAACCTAAGCCTAGGCACAGTGCCCCTTGGGACTAACTGCAAGGGCTGATTGCTTTCTCCACAGGATGGTCACTCTTCTTTCTCACTACCTTGAGGGACCTGGTGTCTCAGTGCCAGCTGTAGAGCATCTCAGAGGTCCACCAAGGGAAAAAATTCTCATTTCCACAAATGTGTTCACTTCTCCAGTTGACTGTAAGGACAATTGGTGATCACCCTGTGCATATTCCTGATCTGAAAGTGTTTCATCCCAGAAGAGCTCAGTCAAGGACTTTGCAGTTTCTGCGCAGCAGAACCAGACAGGAGATTGGTTGTCTTGTCTCACCAACCTGTTCTCTGGATTGCCTTCCACATTGACTCAGACATCTCTGTAGAGACTGGTCTACACAGATTGCCGAGTCATTCCTCAACCTGTCTCATTGGTGATAAACAAATTCTCTACCTAACAGCTCAGAGTTGCATCAGACCACTTCTCAAACAGGAAAACCAAGCTGATTTCCACAATTATAGCCAGGTGGGGTTCTGTACTCACAACCCACTTGCACCCCAGATGGTAGGAAAACATGAAAAAGAAGAGAGTGAAATCACAGAATTTCATCAATGCACTGGCTGTCATACACAAAGGCAAAAGACTCAAGCCAAGGCAAACAGGGGTTGCTGGATAACCGGAGATTTGAACTGCACAATCAGCACAAAGAATGAATAACACAGAGATACCTGGACAACAACACAGACATACTTAGATAATAACACCATATCACTCTCTGGAATTACTCTCTTACACCAGGTTAACATTGACCTGGAGGCACCTTGTTCTGCTGGCAGAGAGATAATGCTCATCATTAGCAGCATCTTGCTACACCAGCTACAGAAACTAATTCCATGCTACAGAAATCTGTAGATGTTTTGTGAGGCGTTTCCCCCTCCAGTCTGACCTACTCCTGCCTGCCCCCTCACACTATGGCACCTCTCAGAGGGGTAACCCTTCGAGCTTTGCAGGTTGCTCCCCCCTGGGGCATTATCCTGGAGCCCTTCTACACATGCTCCACCACGCAATGACCTTGCCCTTACAAAGTGCAAAGTCCACCAGCCCCAGCCTCTGACCTAGAATTAAACCTTCAGTATTAACCAACTCTTTAGGACAGGTGTGGGCACTTACGGACGGGAACACACTCTGCTCATCTGCGAACAGAAAAAATGCATGGATGCAATCTTCTTTTTGCAATCGCCTGCTTTGACTTTCACAACCGTACCTGTCATTGAAGTCAGCTCTCATGGTGAGAGTGGCAATTACAACAAACAAATTAAGCGCAGCCTGTGCTCATACCTGTGCACACGCAGGCACTTGCTCTGCAGCTTCTTGCAGTCTGACTGACGGGCTCGCCCGAACACGTCCTCCCTACCCACAAGGTGCAGGCGATGGCCAGCAGCGGCTCTGCACCAACGCAGCAACGACCCAGAGCCTTCGCAAGCCAGGAGCCGCAAAGAAACGCGAACGAAAGCCCAGGCAGAAACTGCCAGCTGTGCCACCGCTTTTCTTCATCTGTAGGTAATGTAGAGAAACAGGCGCGGTCCCATCGCGTATTGCCCTCGTGTGGTAAATCCGTCCTATTGCAGAAGGGCAAAAACGTCCCCAGAATTCTCCTAAATTTGCTTTAAACTGAATCCTAAGATTTTTCGATAGCTATTAGTGCTTTGACTGTAACAGCCCACACATTAAGCAGATATGAAGCAGTCTTTTCTACAACCATGCAATTTATTTATCTTTTTTACTTGCCAAACCTGCACGCTGAGGTTAACTAAGCATGTCTGAAGCAGCAAGGTCTAAAAAAAAAAACCAAAACCCATAAAACCAAGAGTGTCAGAAAACTCCTCCCACCTTTTTTAAACAAAAATCTCCTTGAGGTTCATCTGATTTCCCTACTCATAAAATCAGGCTGTATTTGTTACCTCAGAGGAGCTGCACAAGGGTTCAATCCAGTCACTACTTGTACAGTGCTTCAAAGGTCTACATCAAAAATGTCTGTAAGTGTTTCGGGGGGGGGAAACATCACCAAACAGCAACCACCACTCTGCCAAAATCTGAAATTCTAACACGAAAAAAGAGATCACTTTCTTTTCACCTGTCTCGGTCAAATACCAATAAACTTCAAGTGACACAGCTACACAAAGCCCAGTTAATAATGATGTATGTTTCAAAGACCGGTATCTTAACTATGAAGGAGAAAAAGGCCTCAGCCTGTGTCATGGACAGGATACTTCAGAGCAAAATGAAAAATTAAGGATCTACAAACAGTAACAGGTCAGTGTGGCAATTATTTTACTGCCAGAAAAACCTGACTTGGGTTTTTTGGTAATGCTAAGTGTGCTACCTTCAGTTACTTTCAAAAATGAGATAACCAAATGGCAAACTGTTAAATTCCCTCCTTTGCCCCCAAAACCAAACCAATTGTTGTCGCTGTTTGTGCCAGCAGAGCACAGAGCTCCCCACTGATGCAGAACGGCAGAAACCAAGCACAGCATGGGGCAGTGTACAGTCGGTATGGAACTGCATCACTGTCGGGGTTGGAAAAGACTTTTAAGATCATTGAGTCCAGCCATAACTTGTCCATCACTAAACTGTGTCCCTCAGCACCTCATCTCCCCATCTTTTAAATCCCTCCAGGGATGGTGACTCCACCACTGCCCTGGGCAGCCCCTTCCAGTGCTTGATAACCATTTCAGGGAAGAAATTTTTCCCAATATCCAATCTAACCCTCCCCTGGCACAACTTGAGGCCATTTCCTCTCATCCTACCCCTTGTTACTTGGGAGAAGCGACCAATCCCCCCTCGCTATCCCCTCCTTTCATGGAGCTGTAGAGGGCGATAAGGTCTCCCCTCAGCCTCCTCTTCTCCAGGCTGAACACCCCCAGCTCCCTCAGCTGCTCCCCATCATTCTTGTGCTCCAGACCCCTCCCCAGCTCCGTTGCCCTTCTCTGGACATGCTCCAGCCCCTCAATGTCCTTCTTGGAGTGAGGGGCCCAAAACTGAACACAAGATTCAAGGTGCGGCCTCACCAGTGCCCAGGGGGATGATCACTATCCTGGTCCTGTACCCCTATCCCTGCAGCATCTCTTCTGTATCTCAGAGTAGACACAGTAGGCAGCCTGAAACTGTTTCCTGGGCATGAAATGAAAATGTAAACCAGTTTTCTTGCTCTGGGTACAAACTTTCCAAAGTGCCGGTCAGGACACTGACTGCTTCACTGAAACAGCACGGCAGAGCCAAACCGCATGTTTTCTTCAGGGAAAAAACCTCTGGACATGGAGCCAGCACCACTGCAGGATCAGCCAGACCCAGGTGTTGGTCTCGCCCTTATGGAAAAGCTTCTGAAAAGTAAAAACTAATCAAAAGCATTAAAATCTGTCCTGCTGGATTTACAGGCTCCCACTCCTGGGGTGGAAGCCAGCTTCATTTGTCTACTGCACTTCAAGCACCGAAACTAAACTTGCAAACGTAGGGCGACATCAGAAGATCTCACCTTGCTAAACACCATAGAAACTCCCCGGCGCACCTCAAACTTGGACACACCCACACGTGGCCGTGAGCCAGAGCCAGGTGATCCTATCGCGTCTGGGCTGCGCAGTCAACAACCCCAGCCACCAAATGACTCCGTAGGCAAACATCTTCCTCCTCTTACTCCCTGATTTGACTCAGAATCACACCAGATCTGACTTCATCACATGTACTCTCACCTAGTTACTGTGACAACAGGTTGGTGGCTGCATCATTCAAATGTCCCTACAAAAGGACTCAGGAGCAGGTAACAGCACGGCTCCACCTGCACGGCCTGGCAGCTGATGCCACATAGAAGAAAGCCAATCCGGGGCGCTGTGATGGGTTCACCAGGTGCCCACCAAACCCTCCCTCCTCAGTGGAGCAGGGGAGAGAAAAATGTAACAAAAGGCTCGTGGGTCAAGACAAAAATAGGGACCTCACTCAGCAATTACTGTCACAGGCAAAACGGACGAGTTGGAGAAATCAATTTAATTTATTACCAATCAAATCAGAGTAAGGGAACGAGAAATAAAACCAAATCTTAGAACACCTTCCCCACACCCCTCCCTTCTTCCTGGGCTCGACTTTACTCCTGAATTCTCTACTTCCATCCTTGCCTCCAGGGGTGCAGGGGGACAGAGAACAGGGCTGGAGTCAGTTCATCTCATCTCTGCTGCTTTTGCCTCCTCACCATCTTCCTCTGCTCCAGTGTGGGGTCCCTCCCACAGGAGACAGTCCTCCATGAACTTCTCCAGTGTGAGTCCTTCCCATGGGCTGCAGTTCTTCGTGAACTGCCCCATGGTGGGTCCCTTCCATGCGTGCAGTCCTTCAGGAGTGGACTCCTCCAGCATGGGTCCCCCACAGGGTCACAGGTCCTGCCAGCAAACCTGCTCCAGCATGGGCTCCTCTCTCCACGGGTCCACAGGTCCTGCCCAGAGCCCGCTCCAACGTGGGCTCTCCACAGGGTCACAACCTCCTTTGGGCATCCACCTGCTCTGGCATGGGGTCCTCCACAGGCTGCAGAGGGATATCTGCTCCACCGTTAACCTCCATGGGCTGCAGGGGACAGCCTGTCTCACCATAGCCTTTCATCATGGGCTGCAGGAGAATCTCTCCAGCACCTGGAGCACCTCCTCCCCCTCCTTCACTGACCTTGGTGTCTGCAGAGTTGTTTCTCTCATATCTTCTCTTTCCTCTCTCCAGCTGTTGTTGCCCAGCAGGTTTTTCCCCTTCCTAAATATGTTATCCCAGAGGTGCTACCACTGTCCCTGATCCACCTTGGAGCCGACTGACATTGGCTCTATAGGTCACAGGGGAAGCTTCTGGCAGCTTCTCACAGAAGCCAGCCTTGTAGCCTCCTTGCTACCAAAGCCTTGCCAAGCAAACCCAATACAAGGCCACAGCTACAACATCACCGGCACAGGGAGAACCCCCTCCAGTGCTCCTTGTGCACTGTTCCATACACAGTGTTGGGAAAACAGCAAATATGGAAGACCACATAATTTCCAGTGCAATGTCTTCCCAAGTGACAGTTTCAATTCTCCCCAAAGCCTTTATGGATTATGTTCCTGCACATTCCCCAGACTGCCAGGAATCAACAACCTTGTTTGCCTTCCACTTCAGACACTTCCATGGCACCAGTGTCTCACCACCCTCACAGCGAAGCAAAGGACTCTGTGTGGGGCAGGACAGTCACCTAAAGACAAGACACTTCTTCGTGCTGTCTACACAGATATAAACAGGGGACTCAGCTGACACCAAAGTTAAAATTCACAAATGTGAACTTCATCTCTTTCAGAGTCTTGTGAGGATTTCCTACTCATTTCCAGCTTCTGTAGAAGATACAGCAATGAAAAAACCCCTCCATCCCTTTTTGCAGCAGACCTTTGGATACTGCTGCCCAGGAGCAAAACCTGACAGTGCATTAAGAGAAAACTTGAATCTAATCTTTTGGTAGAATTTGTTAATGAAATGAAAAACATTTCTTTCTTCTAGCATCGCAAGCCAGCTCTCATCTCAGCCACTTGCCCTGAGGTCACTGGAGTGTCTCTGAAGAGAGGGGTATGACTGCCTCATCCCCAGGTGCTGGCTAACTGGGAAGCCTAGGAGCAACTGGTGTAAATGGCTCTATAGATGGCTCTCCAGCCCAGCCATCTGAATGTTCAGAATTAGGCCAGGGGGTGAGCTCCAACAACTCCCTTCAGAAAAAGGAACAGTTTCATTGACAACCCACTGTCGCTCGAATGAGCACAAGAGGAACCTACAGGAACGTTACCCAAAGGCATGGGTGAAACATGAGAAAAACACTGGAAACATGCAGGATACCAAGCGGGAGAAGGAAAAAGAAAGGGCAGGAGACTAAAGATGGAAGAGAAAAATCTACTGAATAGCACAGAGACAATCAGAAGAAAATAAATCCCAAGCATGGTGAAGAATGGTGTGAGTGGGCACAGAGGACTGGAAAAGAAATAGTCACAGAAGGGGAGGCATAAATTGGATGAGAAATGCATTCAGAGAAAAAGATTAAAGAGTATACACATACATGGTTGTATAGAAAACCTGCACCCAAATACATACAGCTGTATTATGGTACTGCATATAAAAAACATAGGGGTTTATCTGTGTAGCCATACACTGACAGCGCACTGCAATTCCTCTAAAATAAAGCTATAGCTTGGCTTTAGCCAGCAGATTTAAAGGAAAGTAAAACCTGTTCCAGCATGTAAGTAAACATGCATTAATGCATTTTTCAGGCAGCAACATTGCCTCTAGCACTGGTGACAGCAAAACAACGTACACAGGACATTTTCAATAGGGATAGTTAAGTTTATCAGTATCAGTTTTATCAGTGTAATATTTACACTAAAATACTGTAAATTTTTTTCAATGCCAATCTTCCTTTTTCTTCCTGCATATGAGTGTATAATAAAAAGGTTTGAGAAGACCCCTGACACCGACCCCCATGTCTCTGAACAGAAAGCTGTTTGTGCTTACCCAGTTTTGTGAGGTGTTTCACAGGTCGGTTTTAACATGCTATTTCAGGCCCTCTCCACAATTACTATTCTGGTTTTGTGCACAAAATGGATAAATCTGGAAGATTTTTTTACTAGCAATACATTTTCAAGTCTGTATTTCATTGTGCTACACTTGGCGCAATTATTTTCCAGCACTCCTTTTCAGAACTGGATGAAAGTAGGCTTCTACACCTGCCGTTCTGACAAAAGATACAATCAGTACATGCAAAAAGTCTTCTTCAGTAAGTGACTCTGACACACTGTTGTCATTTACGCAGTTGTTCCGTCACCCGAATGAATGAAACATACACAGACTTTAAAACCACGTGTGAAGGGTCACAAGAAGCACAGGTTTTACCCTGTGGAGGGGTCTGTCCACATAATGTGTGCCCCCAGCAATGCACAGGAATCCAGTACAGCAGCCCCAGGCGAGCTGTCCAGACCAGGGCACATGCAAGAATGCCTTGTTCCAAATTTACAGACCTGCTGTAAAATCCTCTGGTATTAAGTTAGCTCAAGAATCCAAAACCAAGGACACGGTGCTCTGAATCTGTAACAGCCACAGGGGCTGTTGAAGTCGTTTCACAGGAAAATGAGCCCTAAATTATTTTGGAATACCTGGAACAAAGATCAAACACCCTTTCACCCTCTCCAGAGATAAAGCATGATTCACGAGAGAAAACAGTGACCCCGAACACCTCACAAGTACCTTCTTTCTATGCTAACGTAATAATTAAGGGACACTCAGGTTTGGTGAGAGCTGCTGAGGAAGCAAGATCCCATAGGCAGGACATTGGCAGCTCTGGGAACACCCACAGGGAAATGCACTGCACCAGTACATGTGGAGTATATGATACTTAATAACCGTGTTTTATGCAGGTTCATCAATGTGCTCTCTTTCAACCACATCTGCATTTCTCCTTTATATTTAAAACATGTCACCACAAACAAATTAATATTGCCAGGGTTGATTTTAATAAAGAATCACAACAAGAAAAGTGTACATTAGCATTTTTTTATTATAGTTTTGGCTAATGGCAGTACATAAAATAGAATATAACAGATTTTTGTACCAAGACCAAGTAATTTTTGCTACCAACTATAAAGCTCTGCAAATTCAGAAGTATTTTGGCTCCTAAAATAAAAACCGTAACAGTGCTGTAACAGAAAAACAACTGTGGGCAGGTCAGCAAGCCACCAAACAACATCTACCTTCTGTCTCCAAGTTTCTCTCCCACCAGTAGTTGAGTTTGTCTGAAACAGAGGCTGAGAAAGGCAGTCGCACTTTTCCCGTCTCACCACAAAGCCATTCATTGCAAGACCATCGCAAGAAAAGTGAAGGGGAAATAGACCTTCAGAGAGCTTCAGAGACATCAGGCGCGCTGTGAACGACTGCCCCAGACTCGGGAAGCAGCAGCAATTAGCTGCCTTAAGGATTTCAGTTAAAAAGGCAAGTGCCAAAGATTTGCTTTTTCCTATTAAAAACAAAACTAAACAAAACTCCCATAGGAAAATATTTCTCCTGCTAGAATTCGTAGATCAAAAATTATTTGCCTAAGAACCAAACAGAGTACTTTATTTTGATCAAATATTTTAATAGATAAGTTGATATTTCAAAGAATAAGATATTGCCTAAAATAATTCCACAGGTAGTGACCAAACAGCACTCGACGCATGGATGATCTGCTTTTGTTCCCATGTTTTCTAGAAAATACAGGGAAAAAAACTATCAAACCAACATACACAGAGAGAGTCCAAGAACAACCAGCCTCTCATGTGTACATTTTAGTTTTCACAGTTTTTCTTCAAGTACAGGTTTAGAGTATTGCAGCTCATAGGTGGAAACACGAGCGCCCCAGAGTTGCTCTTCTTGGCAAAGTGGACAGCGTCTGAAGCATCAAAGCATTTAACAGAGAGGTACCAGACAAATAGCTTAAAAGTAGACAAATGCTGCATTACCAGAAAAGTCCAAAAAACCAAACCAAACACATCTGGGGCAACTGAAGAACAGCACAGAGCATAGGACTTCACAAAGTATTAGATGACTTAAGTTTATAGTAAGTTCTTTTGGTAAATTTATGACAACTGATTCACAAAAATATACCAAAAGATTAAGAAATAAGGTGTTGTGGAGTGTTTTCTGACAATAGTGCCACATGGCTTTGTTTCTACACGTTCTTTTGAAAAAGCAGGACAAGAACTTAGAAACGCCTGTTTTTCCATCTAAGTTTTATATGTAAACATTTGGCAAAATGGGATTTAACACTTCTGTGCACATGAAGACACAAAAATGCTCTCATTTTCACTGCTGTCAAGGTTCAGGAAGTCAAATGAGTTGCTGAAAACTTTGACAGTCATGGCTCCTGAGAAGAAAACTGGAGCTCCCTTGCAAAGGCTACAATGCGGGATTTTACTTCACATTTTTAGAAAGATGCAACTATAAAACAATTCATAAACAGTAGTTTCAGGCAAGTAAAAATTTCAGTTGCTTAGCAGGTTTATATTCAATCTAGCCATTTAAGTACCACTGGAATTATACATTAGCTGTAGAAATCCTATTAATTTTTCCAAGAAACATAAAAAAAAAAGATAGAAAAGTCACAGCTGCACCTGAGCTCCAAGAAGAGAAAAACGTTGCAGTTCTATCTATTTGTCAGCTGTTCAGATAACAACGTTCTCTAATAGATGAGGAAATCTGATTGCTGGCTTTATCAGAAGTAGTAGAAAAACCACCCATGGTGTATTGCTGCTTACCCTGTCAGCTACCACCCATGTGGCTGTAGACTGCAGCTGTTACTACGTACAGCAAACATAATTCCAGACATGATATGCAGTAGAAGTCCTGTCAAGCTACAAACCAACCTCCTTTACTATCAGTGTTAAGGAAAGTGACTTTGGCCTAAAATAAAAGGGTGACTTAGCAGAGTCACTTCCGAAGTAATACTGCTAACTCCATCTTGGAGCAGGACCCAAAATACAGTTTGCATTGATCCTGTCAGGCACAGACCGCTGTAATAAAAGAGAAGTGTGCTCGTATATATTTTATACTACAATTAACAGATTGCAATGCCCTGAAAATAGTATGAAAATACTCATTAGGAATTATAGAATTTCTTATGCATTTGGATATAGGAAACACTCGTGCATAGAAAACTACTCTTTGGGGTTTACTGCCTTTAACAATATCAGCATTATTATAAGTTTATTTGGCTACAGTAATGCCAGAAAATAGCAGGACTGATTTGTGCTGACCTACAAGGAACTCTTAAAAATTATCTGCAATAGATTAAGAGATTTTAGGCAAACAATAAAGAATATATGTCCCTCGAGGTTAAATCTGAAGGAAATAATGCCTGTCATATAAAATACAGTGTGCTTCTTAAAAGAGGCATTTCCTCTTACTTCTTTTCTTAAGACACAAGGCATGCTTGAATTTTAATCTTATACTTGCAGAGGCCAAGGAAATAATCTACAGCGAGCAGAGACAGGAAAAGGGCTGAAGGTCTCACAGGCACACACCTGTAAACACTGCAAAAAATATAAAATTAACCCTGCAGGGATCCTTAGTGAGGTGAGCATTACATGCCATGAACAAGATATCACTGACAGCTGTTTACTTCTAAATGTAATACAAAATTAAAGGCAAGGGGCTAATAAGCTGTATTAAAAAAAAAAATCTAACGCTGTATCAGCTAGAGAAGTCTCCATGTCTATTTTGTATCCCTAATACAATGGGAAATTGAAAATACGCTCAATATAAGAATTACTAAACAAAAACAAAGTCAAATGTGTATAACATATAAAACATCAGCTGACTACATGTTATGAAATACGTATCACAAGAGTTACCACAATGCATTTCCACATTAAACTCTAAAGCAAACTCCAAGTCACATGTTAAGCAAAAGGCATCCTTTATGGTATAACACCACCATAATGTAACTCCAGAAGTCTCCTTTGAGTCAGGGTACAAAGTAATCTGAAAACAAGGCAGAAAAATACAATTAAAGATCAGCTATCTTCTCACAGTCAGAAACCTGAAAGAACTGCACACATTTTAAAAGTCACAACAAAACACTGGCTTCATCATGGGTTTGAGAATCGCACATTTACACAACTTCAAAGACTCTTTCCATGATTACTGCCAGCATATATATTGCATTGACTTTCTCTAAAAACTAATTTTTATATATATCCACACACACATACACAATCACACTAATGTTTAGTTTTGCTCCACAGCCAGCAGTTAAACCTCAAAAATTAAAATAAGATTGAAGCCTATGCAAACCCTTCTTGCAAACATTGCCCCAAAACCTCTTCACACCAATCACAATAAAAAGCAGTTAAAAGCAAAACCGTTTAAGTGGCTATTAGAACATCTCACCAAAGACTTCATACGTGCTGTCCATGAACTCCACCGCCATCTCCTTCTCCACTTTGCATCTGCATCTGCATCTGCGCCTGCATTCTCGCTATCATCTCCTGCATGCGACGAAGCTGGAAAAGTAGCACAGAAGAATCCTGTATCCTAATCTCTCACCTCAGAATGATTCTTTGCTGCCACCACACTATTAATTATTAATAGCAAAGAGGGAACACATTATCTTTATCTGATAGGTACAATCTCAGGTTAATGTGAAATATTTACACTATTCTTTTTTCATATTCCTTGAAACAACAACCCTTTTAATTTTTACTCTCGTTATCTGCTGGAACTTGGGTAGCCACTAAGACCACCAATAGAGGACAGAATGTCTGCTTGTGCCAGGGCAGACAAAAAACTCCATCTGACTCAGCCCACTCTGCAACACTGGCCATTAGCAAGTGCATGGATGAGCCTAACAGCCAGGTGCACACTCCCAGTATTTCCTGACATAAGTTCTCAAACTCCAGAAATCTGTCAATTCTGAACTTGCAAAACCAAAAAATTCTACCTTTGTGTTTAGTGAGTACAGTCATGGAGAAAGTAACTCTCTCCAGTCTCTCAGCATTCTTGAGCTTATCTGCATTCCTCCTATGTACAAAATTCCATGCTAATGGTTCCACACTTAACAGACTATCTTAAAAGTATCTTTTGTAATTTGAAATCAGACACCTATTAATCTCATTAAGTGTGTGACCTGTTTCTTGTATAGCAGACTCCCCTTCACCCTGCCATCTATGGCTATGTAAGCCCCTTACTATATTCTCCCCTTCTGTCATCCACTTCCCAACAAGAACATTAACCTAATCTCACCTTGTATGGGATCTGCCTCACATTTCCACTTCTGCCTTTCTGCCCACTTCTTGCTATTCACTCTACTGTTTCTAGTCCTGGCTGTATCCTTTTAGGGTTAGGGGGCAATGAAAACAGTGTTAGAGCTATGCATTATGGATTTATCGCAGTGGCAGAATGGGAATTTCTGGGTTTATTCCTGACAATTCCTGCCATTGGTTCCTCCTTTGCTGCACAACTGAACTGTCTTTTTCCCAGTTTACAGTTGCCAACTTCAGAACTTCTCATGTGAGGATGGTGCTCTCTCCCCACACAACGTGCATTACATCCATCACCGATGTGTACAACGGCATTTCACCAGATTCCACTTGTTCCAATAAATCAATACCCTGAGAATTCTCTACACCTCTTTGCTGTTTTGCTGTTTTGCTACTGCACCTTGAATAACTCTATACTAGCAAATTCTGTCTTTAGCTTTACAAATTACCAAGATTACATAAATAATTTGATCTAAGTAGTGATACAAGAATAAAAATTCCCCCATCACAAGAGTACAGAGTTCTGTTATCTTACTTCAGCTTCTTTTTCAAGCAAAATCTGGTCTTTGTTTACTTCTTCATCTTCTATTTTCCTAAAATAAGATGAATATTGTTCAGTAACATGCATACATTTCAGATTTTGAACTTCCAGAGAATGCTTTGTTGACAAAATCAAGGCTCTTAGAACACATCTTATGTCAAGAGTTTCATAATACAAACAAAATTCATTGAAACACGTTCCCCACACAGCTGCAATTCATGTTTTTATTTTAAAATTATTTTTAAGACATCAATTTATCCCTTACTCTTTCATAAAGTTATGCCCAGAACAAGTATAAACTTCAAAAAACTGTGACTTTAAATGTAGATCTTTGCAAGTGGATATCAATAAAAACTATTTCTGAACAGTATTCAAGTATAACATTTTACCTGAGCATAACATTATCTGAACTGATTGCAATTTGAGTACCATACAGATACAGCAGATTCAGAAATACTGCAAACACATGCTCAATTCTTCTTTCATTGATGCAATAAATCACTACAAATAATTTCAGATATAGGTTCAAGGTAAAACTCGAGAAGACGTTAACAAAAACATGGAAGCAACACGTAAAATAACCAGTGCTCCAAGAAATTCTGTATCTGAAAATGTGGCTACCTCCAGGCAGAACCTTCCTTTGACGCAGTTCTAGCCCATCTCCAGCGCCATGAACTATGTTTGCCACCAAACATCTAAAAGGCTTACAACCAGACCCATGGAAGTTACGCAACTACTGCACACATCTGGAATCCTTCCAGTTGGAGGAACTCCTTATCCTCTGCTCCACTTCAGCCTTAGAAGTTTTTCTAGTTTTTTTTCTAGTACAGTCAGATTATTTTGTATAATGTGTTAAAGTATAGGACAAACATTCATTACTTCTGTCAAAATGAAGGAAATGCTTTCAATCAGTATCTCAGCAAAATCTTGCTTAACTGGGAGGATCCAGTTTTACACTGAGAAACCAAACACAAGCATATTTTGATGTACTATATTTTCGAGATTACCTACCACTTTGCTAATAGATTTCTCCTATCTCAGCTTGCAACGGGGAAGATCCACTAACGGATGTAATCACACAAGCGCCATCAAAAGCACAAAGCAAAGAAACTGATGCTTGTTAAAAGGTTGACAGAGAAAGAAAGAGATTGTCAAAAAATCCTCTGGGCCCAAAAGCCTCTGGGAACATTAGTGAATCCAGTCAACAAGTACGGCTGCTGGTGGGGTAAGTGCAGGTTTGAAATAAACTCACAGGCAAATTACCCTCATTGATAGTAAACTTAACTACATTCTAGCACCACTTCAAAAGTGTGAAAACAAGGATATACGGGCCACTTAACTAGAAAAGAAACAAAAACACGGTTTAGTTTCACAAGGAAAGATATCCCAACTTGACAGCAACTTACTGTCACAGGTCCTTGACAAAGGCAACTTTAAATCCTCTAAAAATGGGTAAACATTATTTTAACTCTGGATGACTTAAGGTTACATTATGTCTAAGACCTCTGTACATACCTGTCGTATAACAGGCACCAGAACTTGGCAAAAATATATATTTTTTTTTAAGCTTGAATTTCAGAAGACAGGATTCAAAAGTCAGGTCAAAAGAGCATGGAATCTTGCCTGTAGGGAAAACTGGACTTGAATGC
>NW_010197087.1:17076-29219 GCF_000695765.1 Mesitornis unicolor
CAGAGACAAACTCCTTCTCCTGAAAACTCACTAGGCGCGTGACAAGACCTATGTCAACAGCGAGATGGAAAAAGCTTTGCAAAATTTATCAAACTCACTGAAATGTGCAATTGTGAAACCCTCTAGTGGTTAGAGTAAGAGAAGCAACTGAAACATCTAAACCAGCAAAACCCCTGCTTTCAACAAGAAGTCACAAACTCGACTTTACAAACGCTGCTATTTTAGATAAAAACGGGGTGTTCTGCCTGTCTCTCTTACCAGGAAAGCAGTGCCCTACTCACCACAGCTCAAAATAGGGTTGAAAGACATTATCCTGTGACTGCTATAAAAAGAAAATTATTTATTTATATCATGTTTAATAAAGCATTGCAGAAGGACTTGAATTTCTCTTTTTAAATATGCAGTCCAAACATTTCAGTAATTCATTCAGAAAAAAACCCCTTTTTTAGCATATCAGCACTCTCCTAACAGATTTTAAAGACAATATTTATCATAGACATCTGCCCTACTTACTTACCATAAACATTCCAATCCAACTGTGTTCAAGCCTTAGAACAAAGCAGAGCTCTAACTGTACCCTTTCAATGCCACAGCTGTCTCTTCAGATTTACATAATACTTTTTCTTACTCTCAAGAGTAAGCACATCGACTGAACTTGGTGCTGACTGGACCTACAGAGCTGGCCCCGATTTACCACGATCTATCAAATCCTACCAATGAAAGGAGAGAGAGAGAAAGTGCGCGCACATGCACGCAAGGAGAGTGAGCGAGCAAAAAATAAATTCAGAAGAGGAAGAAACAGCATGTAACTGTAAGATGACAACCTGCCGCCTCGCTTGAGCCTCTCTGAGCGGAAGTTCTCATAGTGAAGATCCTGGGTCACCTCCTGAAGATCTTGCATATGGGTGCTGGAGGAAGAAAAATAATTAAAAGCTAAACGTACCTGTGTCACAACAGCTTGTTTAACCAGCCCTCACATTCAGCAGTGTATTGGGGTCAATGTGTTCAGTGCATACACCCATTTACCATGCTAATTTAAAAGCTAAGTTACATCACCGCAATAAAAGACGCATAGAGAGACCACCTCAGACTCTGAGGCAACCCTGACATAAGCTGTCCTCATGATGAAGCAGTGCTAGGCAGGGGAGGCAGAGTAGGAAAGCCTGAAATAAATCAGTCAGTTGACTTTTGAAGTCTACTCCTTTGTGGATATAGATATCTACACATAGATATATCTAAATAAGCATGAGGTGTGAAGCAATCTGTTTTATGTCCCTGGGGATCTGAATAGCAATACAACACTGTTCGACAAAAGAGTTAAATAAAAGACTGTTTTCATAGAAACGCTGAGTAATTCAGATTGAAAAGACCCTATGGAACCTGTGTGGTCCAATCCCTGCCCAGACCGAGGCCAGTGAGGTCAAGGTTGCTCACGGACCTCTCCAAATTCTGAACGTCTCCCAGGATTCCACAACTGCTCCAAACCCCCGGTACAGTGTTTGAGCACCTTCCTAGTGATTGTTTTTTAAACTACCATTTAATTGGAGTTTTCTAACTTACATTAACATGGTTCTCAGCTTCAGGAAGTCATTATGTTCCGGATTCTCCACTTCAACTACACCCCACGGGTAGAGTCGGCCTCTAACTTTTTTACCTTTGGCTTCAATGAGTTGATTGGATCCCACTACACAAAATGGAATGCTGGCCTGAAAGCCAAAAATGCAAAAATTACCAATAATGAACCAGGACAAACAACTCCAAGAACTTCTGTTCTGCTCAGCACTGCATATCATGGCAGTAAGTTTGGAATGCTTTTCATTTGAAGGTGTTAAAAAAAAATAAATTGTTACATCCTGGGCACAGAGACACAGTGACTCGCTCAAGGTGTCCTCACAGGTGACAGTACCTATCTTGTTCTAAAGCCATCTGAGCAGTATTATCCACATATGTAACCTATGAAGCTGGTCATACCTTCAGGAGTCTGGTCTGCTCTTTAAAATCTTCATCCTCATCTGATTCAGCATCAGGCAGGTGATAAATCTTGATGCCATGCTCTTCTATTTCATCCAGAATCTGAGGTTTAACATATAAGAAACTGAGATAATATACATGTAAACTCAGTACTTTAAAATCTTAAGGTAAAATTACTTTATCGGTTATACACAATCTTGAGAAATCTGGATCTATCCTACTGATCCAAATTACTCAGCAAGTGTTTGTTTTTAAACATCGTATTTCTTCATGATATTCAACAACCACTTGGCACAGACTGTCAGACAAACAGTAGTGCTCAAGAATACATTGTCCTTTATGGATTACACGTAAGAAATTGAGGTTCTTTTAAATCTTTGCAATTTTTTTAAATTGACTTAGAATTTTTAATTTTAATTAAAAAAATTTAATTTTAAAATTTTTCATTTTAATTGACTTAGAATTCATAATTGCTCTGAGCAGCCTAAAACTCCTTGCTCCCTCTGAACTAGTATTCAGGGGATAGGGGTGGAAGTGTTTAAAAACCTCCTGTCTTTGTGACTGCTAAGAATGGCATCTGCAGCTGGATTCCATTTGCCATAAACCCAAATTTTGCTCTTTAAAAAACAGTATTTTCTTTTCTGCAGAATTCTAGTACAATACATATATCAAAGTAAAGTATACTTCTCTACTTTTATTGCAAGTTGGGGAAGATAACTTTAAGATAACTCTAAGGATTCTCAGAGCAAGTTTTAAACATAACAATTAAGCCTGGATCAAGTGTGTCTTCTGGCAAGTTAATTTTAACACTTCTTCCTAAATTTCAGTTCTTATTAACTCATGATGGTTCGTTGCATTCCCCGCCACCTCTTCAAATGCAGTATCAAGTTCTGCAAGAGTGAATGTGTTAAGGGATCTTGCCTATGGAAGAAAGAACTGGAATGTATGAGAAGATGGTGACATAGGGGAAGGAAAAAAACCCCAAAATCGGAAAAAACCCCAAAATCCTATTTTTCAATAATCAGAATTCTGATTGGGTAAAAAAAATGCATGCAGATTATAGATGCAGAGACTGTCCCTGCTTTGGGACTGATTAAACAGGTAAGGGAGAGATTACCATTAGCAAATGCATTTAAATATTTTTCTGAAGTTCCAAAATTCACTCATAAAGTAATTGTAAATGTAGCCAATCTGCCATTTTGCAGGCAACATTTTAAGGCTCAGTTAAATACATGATAAAATTTCTCAGTTAAAAACATAATAAAACAATTTACAAAATATCAAACCAGATATGAAATAATGTTACACTGTGCGTGAGATATTTTCCTCAGCTAGGACAGAGTAAGGTTGGATGAGAAGGCCCCTCTCTTCAGCGACCATGGTGCTATAACCAAAGTACAACATTTTCGTCAAGCTAGAAAAATACTTACCCTTTTCTTTAGTCTTTCTCGCTCTTTCAGAGAAAGTGTATCAGCCTTTGCAATCACTGGTACGATATTTACTTTGTTGTGTATGGCCTTCATAAACTCAACATCCAGAGGCTTAAGGCTAAAATTAAAATATGGAAAAAGTTTTATTTATTTTGAATCTAAATTACAAATTTATTTTCACACCAATGGAGATCTCTCTCCTTACACAGAAAGAAGACATCCAATTAATTCCAGCAGGTCTAGTATTTCCGTAAGGAATGGCTATCTGATTCCGAAAATTTAACTCAACTGGCACAACCCAGCTCCCTAAAGTAAAAGAAAATAAAAATTAAAATGACAGAGAAACACCTACCCATGACCAAATGGTGAAATGAAATAGAAGCAGCAGTGAACCCGGTTATCTATGATATGTCTTCTGTTCAAACCACTCTCATCATGCAGATATCGCTCAAACTGCTCATCAATGTAAGAGATTATGGTCTTAAAACTGCAAAACAAAGATGGATTCAAGATTTCATGCTCGTTCCCAAGTGATCAATAATTTTAGTGATGTTTCAAAGGCAATATTTAAACACCAAGACATCCCGCTGATGAACAAATTTAATCTAATGATGCTGTAAGACTGTAAGAGTAGAAGGGCACATTTCTTAAAATATTAACTGAATTTCAATTTAATTTCAGAGTAACAAATTACTATGCATTTTTTTATATTAAGGTAAAATATACACATATATAACACACATCTTAACTTGCACAGCAAATTTCTCAGCAGTTTTACCCTTGGGAACTACATCTGCCATAGATAACCGGACAAGATGGGATGCATCTTGTTGGTTCCCATGGACTTAGGTACATTCAAGTTCCTCAGGTGGCTTCAAACCTGATTTTCAGTTAGGATGGAAGGGACTTCTTTTCCTCAGCCCCTGCCTTGAGGTGCAGGGGCTTGAGAGATGTGGGAAGAGAGATTACCACTGAAAACTGATTGCCACTTATCTCAAGATTATTTATCAGTACTTATTATAATAAAAATTTCTCAATCAGACCCAAAGATTATGAAAATGCACTTAAAAATTAAGAACAAAATCTGAGAATGCTCAAATGAATGTGGACAAGATCTAAAGGTGGATTTATACTTGCACTAAAGACTAGATGAATTATTTTCATAGAGTATTGTTGAATTTCTTGTGTCCCAGTGGTTCCACTGCTTGCTGACTATAAAAAACAGTCAAAGTCACCCTTCACTCTTCAAAACATAAAAGCTACCTAAGAAAAAAAAATCAAAATATCTGTGCCACAAAATTCATTTCAAGTTGTGTGGAAGTTATTGATGCCTCTTTACATGTATCTGAATGAACTCTGAACACTTAAATTAAGCTTCCTCAAAGTTAGAAAACACGCCCATCTCTCTCTCAAAAAAAAAAATCACACCTCAAATTCAGCACACCAAGACACCAAAAATAAGGCAAGATAATGACTTAACAGTATAATCAATTTGAATCACTTTTGGAACAGAAGTGTTTAAAAGAGCTAGGGACATCCTCCTTTGAACTGCATACTGTTCTGAATACAACCCCATTTTGGTTACTTATTCCCCCTCCATGCTCCCAAGACAAGTATGAAATAGATGTTAGACTTCATGCATAGATCAATCTGTACCCTGTGTACGTACCAGTCTCGACAGTTGATAGCATCCCCATATCCTGGTGTATCTACAACCGTCAGACGTAGTTTCACACCTCTCTCTTCAATTTCAACTGTTGAGGCTTCAATCTGCACAGTGCGTTCAATCTTCTCTAAAAGACAATAAACTTGATCTTTCAGAATAGAACTTATAAAACTATGTCATTTTGAGATAAACAAAAAAGATTAATTGGCAGAGGCAACTGTATAAATGTTATTCCATGGATTACCTTCTAAGGCCTGATAACAGCAAGACTCAGTACTTAAGTTCTTCAGATTTTGTGAGATTATTTGAGACTTCACATTGTTCTCAAATATCATGTAGAAACTAAGGTAAAAGGGACTGAGAAAAAACTGTATGTAATCAGCAATTTGAAGAACAATACTGAATTATATGTAATGGATTTTTTCCCTAAGGTTGAAAGTGATAAGTAATCATCAGCTAACATGATAAACTATTAAGGCGAGTCATTCAACAAGTAGCAGAAAACAGCATCATCTTCTATCTTCTTACCATTTTCTCTTTTGTTGGATTATTGTATGCCTTGGTTAACAGAATAAAAAAAGGGACAAGAGACTGAAAAAGGAAAGGAGCTGAAATTCATATTCACTAAAAACCAACACAAAGCAAAGGAACCAAGCTGCAACTCCAAGCAGGCATAAACAATGCATATGTTTAGAATTGCAACAGATTAAAAATTAAGGGAAGTTTTTGATCAGTTGATTGTTTATCTTGCTGTGACACCATGACTTTTTTTTCAAAAGAAGGGATCAGCCAGGTGCCAATATGAATACATTCAAGGACTACACGACAAAGACCCCATATACATCCTGGGTATGGGGGGAACCAATTCTATCAAACAGATCAAGTATTGGGAAATATATTAGAAATTATTACAGCTAGAAATCACTACTGGCTGTTACTAACACTGAAAGGTAAAAGCATTCAACTCCAAAAATCATCAAGAACAGAGAAACTAGAACAAAGGTGTGTTTACCAGCAGCTCCTGGGATTATCCTTTCTGGGTAGAGATCTGTCAAGAAGAGGCTGTTTATTAATGTAGATTTTCCCAATCCAGATTCACCTGTGATTCAATATAAAGATGAATTCAACATATATACAGAAATAATTTCAATTGTATCCAGACAGTACCACCTGACTATGCATTTTTTCATGTTAAATCTAAATCTTTTAATTGAGATTTAAAAATTTACAGCTTATAATTTTGTATTAGAAAAGTCTGCACAAAAATGTTGAATAACAACTTTTACATCTCAGCTTTATAATACACTTTCTCAGAGCTTTCACTGATTATCTGTAATTAAATCTGCTAGTTAAGGGGAGCTCTGATCAATTTAGACTTAAAATTTCCCATTTCATGTCTCCTGAACTTTTAAGGCATGCTCTTCTGCAGGTTTTATTTCAGGTATTGATAGAATTAATTGTAAAAAGTAAATGTTAAAAATGATGGGCCGCATGATGCCTCTGAGTAACACAGACTATTCTGCAATATGATTCTGACAAAAACATCTGAACGAAAGAAAAAGAAAGATGGGATTATTTTTAAAATAGAGATTTGACTAGAAGCTGTCAGGGTTTAATGCCTTACAGAATGCATCTCTCAAGATCAGGTTTTACCAGTGCAGCCTTCACCAGTGACAGAGACACGCAGGCAGTCACTCAACAGTCACATGGCATCATTTCAGCAAAACCAAAAAAGTCTGATTTTAACCAGTGGCACATTCCATACTTTCAGTCTGGGTAAATATTACATGTAAAACAAATCAGTTTTCATAGTTACTGTCAAGATTTAATGAAAAGGGTACTTATTCTAACTACTGGCCACAGGAGTTAAGAGTTTAGTGATTCTCAAGTGAAATAACTATTTAGATGAGGTCATAGCTTAATAATAAGAACAAATATGAAATTGTTAACAAATACAAGTGGTTAAGATTTCTTTGGAAGCAACACAGCCAAGCAGTCAAACTGTTATAAACCCCAGCTCATATTTTCACAACCACAATAAACAATAGGAGAAAAAAACAATGCAAAGAAGAAAAAAATCATTGATTAGGACTCTGTCAGTGCAGACGGCTTTTAAAGAAACATTCTCCTGCTCAGAAATCAGGAAACATGACAACTTAACAAAGAATAATAGTTTAATACAAGCACTGTGATATGGCCTACATACTGAAACCCCATGCGTATTTCAAGAGAAAGAATTTACATTCCGAACTGTTGAAATAATCAACAATTTAAAGCATGGTTTATTTTATCTTACATCGACTGCCTCCCTCTGTTAGTGTATCTTAAAATATCATTCCAAATTTTCAATGAAATTACTTTTCTCCAAGTTCTCTTCCTATAGTTTTCATTTATCCCTTAGAATACTGGCAGGCAGTGACCATAAAGTTAAATTTTACTCTGAAACATGGATGTGGTTAATGGCTTTTGTTACTCTGACAACATGTCATCTCTCCCCCCTCTTTTCTATTTCACAAGAGGTTAGAAACAACTGTTTGGTCTATATAATTTTCCACAGCTTTCTGCCAGAACTCTTTCACATAGCATGATCTGCAATTCATCTCAGAGATCTGGAAATTTAAGTTTAGCTGCAGCAGAGAAAGCACATCTTCTGGTTTTCAGAACCCTTTAAATTTTCAGGATCACTGAACAGTAAATTCTGAAGTTACAGTAGATACCATAATGGGAAACATCTGCTTATAGTTCGGCTTTACCCTTAGCTTTTATAAGATATCCATTATGATTTTATCCTAGGCAAATCCAATGAAAGATACAGTAAACAACTATAATAAAATCCAGGGAAGAGAAAAATAAGGGCCAGGTCTGTCCAACACTGAACTACAATAGACAGAAACAGGATAAATGCAATGCCAGGGCTGTCATTTGGCAAAACTAATGAAAGGTTTGAGGACAGACTCTTGCTGTAACTACTGTAATTCAAAACAATTAAGAACTCAAACACCTCCTGTGATGTACCGCCCCACCTCTCCTGCTCATTTGCACTGTGATCTCCCTCAGACAAATCTAACACACAAATGGGATTTACTTCTTGTGATGCCAGGTAATAAAGAACCTAATTCTATTAGGGTACTTTTTACAAAAGCCTATTTAAAAAGTGACAATTACAGAGTTCAAACACCAAAAGTCTGAAGTTACAGCTCCCGAGCAGTATGACCAGGAGAGATACAGAAGACGCCTAAGCCTGATTTGGGAGCCAACTTAATTTGCAAAAATAACACTGACTTCTTGGAAGATCAAGGTATTTCTGCAGACATACTAGATTTTTCTTTCAATTCTAGACACCAACACAGATTCTCAATGAAATATCAAACAGAATTAAACCTTAAATTGTAACTGCTAACATAAAATCAAGATCAATTTAACAGGTAACAGCTCTCATCAAAACCAACTAATTCAAATCTCGTTTTTCTCTTACAAGAGTATTGAGAAGGGGTGGAAGGATCAGAGTTAAGTTCTTTCAAACTACAGAAGCATAAACAACATTGTAAATACTCTCCTAGTGGAAAACAGCTGCAGCATAAATTAATAAGCTATAAAAGAAAGTTAAATGCTACAGTACAGAAGACTTTCTGATGCAAGCTGGAACCTCACAACAGTGGAAGTAACATTCGTTTTAATTCCAGATTCCCTGTAAGTACTAATTTTGAGAAAGACTATAAAACGTTTCCTTACCAACCACCATAAGAGTAAATTCAAACCCCTTTTTCACAGACTTCCGGTGAACTTGATTGGGAAGGTTTGCAAATCCAACATAGCCAGGGGTTTCTGGATTGGTAAACTGAGCAGGCTGTTGCTAAAAATAAAATAAAATAAGACAATAATAAGCAACCACTCAAGACATAGTTGTTTGTGTAACTGCTTTCTTCAGTAACTTCACATGGGTTGAAGTACGTGACAAATGGAAAGAAAACTACATAGGTGTCCATACTGCTCAACAGTTTCACAATGAAGTACTGAGCAACTGCGTTCACCTAGAGCGTAAAAAGGAAAAATGTTTCATAGACTCAACTATCCAGACAAGATCACTTTAAGTAAAAAAGAAACAAAATCCCTAACGTGTATGTATCAAAGTATGAAGTGCATTCACTAACAACACACTTTTTAAACAGTATCTTCATACATGTTTAAAATAAGGATCTTGTGTCCCATGTTTATAGACTTAAATAAAAAGGTGACCATTTCTGATCTGGTTTTAGACCATCGATATGAAACCCCTGGAGACAGAAGTGCCAGCCAGGTGCTCAAACTCCTCTTTAGAGATCTCTTTGGGGGGGGCGTTTACACAACAGCTTTCAAATGCCCACTGCAACAAGTACCCCAGAGAAATCTTCAGACCTATTAGTTTCCCCTCATCAAACAGTCTTTATCAGTCACTTCAATCAGATAATGTGGATGTTCTAGCCATTATACCAAATGCAGGGGACCAAGAACTAGATGAAAGCCAGCACATCAATAGTATTTTAAGTTACCACATTGTTTATGAAGGGTTTTACTGGAAGATCAGGTGACTCTATCAGTCATCAGACTCTATCAATAATTCAAATCTAAGAACATCCTTTTCTTAAATGATTCCTGCTCCCAACACAGCAGCAGAATGGAATTTTCAATGAAAATGCACGAGGGAGCTTGTATGCAACTCCATGACCAAAATTTAAGAGTACCACTTAGCTGCAGAGATTTACACTTGTAAGAAACTACTTTAATATATGTTTTACATCACTCACTTTCAAAACTATGTCTTCTAAGTGTGAATTCCCTCTTATTTATGACCCATAAATTTAGCATACACATCACCATCAAATATGATGCAAGTTACACATTCTGCCCTTGCAGATTAATATTTAAAAACAAAATACATCTTCCACGTTGTTACACTGGAAGACAGAAATGTTATTCTTACCTTGGACATTTTTATAGAAGGTCAGGAACAAACCTGGAAAAAGAATTATGTTTTTCAGCTTATTAAAAATCATAGGAGAAAAAAAACAAACAACAAACCAAACCAAACCACAAACCAATATAATACCCACTGTTGCACACTAAATTAAAAACTGGAGGACTCTCAATTCGATGTCCAGATTTTGAAACAGTGCTAATAGCCTCACTGAGTACAGGTATTTGACTCTTTGGTAATGTCAAGGGGCAGATTTTTCAGCAATCATTGTTCCTGTTAACATCACTGGACAATAAATTCAAGCAACACAAATGTAGGATGCTAAAAGCACCAGATGCTTTACAAACCATTTTGAAGCCTGAAAAAGCTCACATCCTTTCCGGAAACTAACTAAACCAAACACACTGCTTAAAGACATCTTACTTTTTACAGGAAACAGTTTTTCATAGCTAAAGAAACCAACTCATTTGTCTTATTTTTTCTTTCTAAGCCTCCTTCCCCTCAGCATTTCCTTTCACATTTGGGTGTCTGTTAAGAGCTGACAGCTTCAAAATGAACCATTCTCCTCTCCTTCGTCTGGATGCCTGCAAACTCAGTCATTTTAACTTCTGTTGCCAAGATAAGAATTTCACATGCGGCTGCATCACTTAGAAATACAAAGCAGACAGGAAAAAAAAACTCTCTCATCTAACACCTCTGCAAAAAAGTCTCTAGACAAACCAAGACCTGCCAACACTTCTATTACAACAACTTACATGAGTTCAAGAGATCATATAATTTACTATGGCAATACAAAAACGTCAGTATATGCTGTATCTTCAAGTGACGAGTGTCTCATGTCCCCTGTCCAGTCCCTCCAACCAAAAATGTCTCTGCTCCCACTCACAAAGCTGATAAACCACAGCCACCTCTTATCTATCTGGCTCACTTCCATTTTCATTCTACAGAAATTACCACTGTCTGATTCTTTCTGGCTTCCAAGCAGATTTTTGTCAGCACGTTCAGCTTCAGGTGAAATGACACCCGACTGCTTCAGTGTAGAGCACCCTTCAGGCCATCCCTCCCATCAGAAAGCCACCTTGGAAGTCAAAGCAAACTGCTCAGGGTCAGACAGGCAGGAGCCCAAGCTTTCTTGAGCTAGGGAGAAGGCAAAGCTGTTTTCAAATTGGTGATGATTTCCAGCACCTATGGCATTTGCTTCTCAAAGCTACTGTATACATATATATATATATATACAGGTGAAACCTCTCTTCAGTTTATTAAGATGCAATTTTTTGATTTGCCATGATTACTTCAGTGTTAACAATTTCCAAGATGCTTCCCTGCCCCAGTAAGGAAGAGGCCAGCTCTCAGGAAGGCTTTTTGATGGGAGGGACAGACTGAAGGCACTAAACAGTGAAGCAGTTTGGTGTAATTTCACATGAAGCTGAACTTACTGACAAAAATCTGGCATCCTGATTACACACACTTGGAATAAAAACTGGATAACATGCTTCTCAAGTGAATTTTCATGCTAAAAATAAAATCCAGTATCTGCAGTGTCTATATTTCAGTCAATATGCTGCTCTATGACCTATGAAGTATTCAACTACTGAAGAGGTTATCTGTGAGACTTTTATCATCATGCAAGATTGCTCAGATAGCAACTCTTCCTTCCAAGAGTGTTTCCTGCCCAGTGATGTCATTGATCCCTGCTTAACCATTCTCCATGAGAGATTCCAACGCCAAACAAAACGAGATCCTGCTAGAACACAGAAGAACATTCTTCTAATTCACGAGGCTCGTCTGTCACCCAGCTATTCCTCAGAGGCAGGCTAAGAGCGGAGGAAAGCTTCTCACAGCTACCACAAAATGAAGGAGAGCTATTTATGCAGATGGCTGCTGTTACATTACGTTTTAATCTATGAACCAAGCACAGAAGTCTTTCACGAGAGGTCTTTCCCACAGCATTCCCCTCGGGGCAGCGGCTGAGTGCTCCCACACAGGCAGGCGCACGCCATTTCGGAGCAGTCCAGATTTTCCTCTGGAGCTGGTCCATCGTGTTCCTTACCCTCTGGTTTCAACAACCCGGCGGGAGTTTTCTACCAGAGCATCTTCTGAAGCGCGGCGAGGGAACGGCACT
>NW_010197088.1:0-11968 GCF_000695765.1 Mesitornis unicolor
GCAATAAACCTTTCCCATCCATCACTGTCCAAGAAGTTCAAGAATTATGAAAAATCAGCAGAAAGCATGAGCATAACTCTTCTCTTACTGGAAATAACTACAAATAGCATTTCTTGACTACATCTTATATCAAATATAGTAGCTAATGAGCATTTTTCAAACCACTTCTAAAATTATTTTGTTGATTTTGTTTCATCTTATAGCTCTGCTGCTCCCCCTCCTGTTCTGTAGAGGAAATTACATAGCTTAGTGTACAATGTACAGGTAGCAGATGCTACCCCAGAGCATTTACATGGATATTTGGATACGTGCTTTCTATCTGTTTCTGACTAATGTTAAATTTATGGACACCTCACATTACCATGACCTATTTTTATTTATGTGATATACATGCTAAAACATGTCAAGTTAGCAGTTTGCTGTTAAGGAAGTTACACATATTAAGATGATTTGAATAATTTCTTATCCATGTTTTGGCAGCCAAAAAGTATGGGAAACCTAGATTTTAATCAATATGCTGTTTTTCTTCTGGGCAATGAGATCACGAGATTCCTGTTAGCCTGTTCCGTAGCCTTCCAAATTCTACTCTGGGTATTACAGTCAGTCCACGTTATTGTTTCTCTTTTTCAAATATTTAAAGACTTACTGGTAGTGATTCAGGTTAAATTTCAGTGAGTCCTGAGTTAATGATGAAAACACTGTATCATTTTATTATCTTTACCATAATCTTCAATTTAAATATAATGCTGTAATAGTTCTGAAGTACCATTTGAATATTAATATTTCTTGGATATTCAAGTAAGAATATGGAATATTGGTGTTTTTGGAAAGGATTTTAATAATGCATTATATGAAAAATGAAAACATAACTTTGGGGAGTAGTTTAAAGAAGCAGTAAAAGAGAGTAGAGTAGTTATTTTAAAAAACTAGTTCATTGTACAATTCAGATGGGAAAGTGGTGTTAAAGTTACTCAGTTTTCAAGACAGACACCTAGCAGAACCAGTCAACTGACTTTTGGAAAAGTAATTGCATTCTGAACTGAAAGCACAAGTAGTCCTGATGTCAGAATTTAAGATTTGTTCTTAATCTCATATTCTTGTTTTGTGATGACACAAAGGTATGCAGGAAGAATTGCTGAAACTGAATCTTTCTTGTATTTTCAGGCCTGCTGCTCTTTCCAGTTTAGTTTCCCCAGTGTGTGTGGTGAAGATAGTTGTTTGCCTCACAAAAGGTTGCAGGGATTGGTTTGTCTCAGTCAGGAATTACGGAAGGTGGAGATCAGAATGTGGTCTGCCTAATGCAGATATTACTCCATTGTCCTTGACACAGTGCACTCTTCCTAATGCAGCCACCTAAGGTTTCACATAAAACAGAGAAGCAAATTCCTCTAAAGCCTGGTAGAGAAGACTCAGTAGGTGTCTTCCCCTATCTGTTGAGAATTTAGGCCATGTAGGTACCTTCAGAGTATAATCTACACCTGGAGCTCTCGTTCCAGTCCTTCAGGCTGTTCTTATCTGATGGGAAATGAAAATGTGCTCCAAGGAGCAAGAGAAGGGACCCCAGTTCCTCCATCTGCCTGTTGAATGATGAAGCCACTTGATTGGAATGCAGAATTTTTTGCCTTTTTCTGCTTTTGTCCCACTGGTTCTTGCTGGTCTGTCTGCTCAATCCTTCATTTGGAGCAGGGAGTGTGTTCTCACCCTGCATATCCCACGATGGGACAGCTAGAGGGTGTTGTAGGAACACAAAAGGAAAATGGTTGTTCATAGGGCTCTTGGGCCTACGGCTCAGGTCCTGCTGCTTGCTGTGGAAGTGCTCTTAGCAGTGGTGGTATGAAACATGGAATAAATAGTTATAGCCAGATGTACTAAGGGTAAGTATTAGCTTTTGGGCTTCTCTTTGGAGAACTGGAGATAATTTGCCATGGAGAATTCAGGCAGTTTCAATCTCGGTAGAACCAAATGTACAATAGATACCTTAGCCACTTACGTGCATTCATGGACGGCTGAGAAGTGCATTCAGGCAGCTCTCAGATGAAGCATGTAGGAGCCTTAGGAATTCACAGGAGTAGGCGGTCTTAACTACTGCGTGATCCAAATCACTGCCTAGGACTTCAGGTTAATATTAAGGACTTAAATCTCAGTTTATTGTATGATTATTCAAGCTGAATATAATTTCAAAAACATTTCTGGGAACACCAATAGATTGCTTTTGGTAATTTTACATGTAGAACAACTATTGATCTAGCATCTCCTATGCTATGCTAGGGTGATAGAAGATGTCGTGGTGCTGAACTTTGTGGTTGACAATCTTCTACCGTGAGTTGCTTAGAGGAATATTTTCCCAAATGTTATGGAGTCACTATTCTTGTTCCATCTTCAACCTGAAGACCTGTTAGCCTCTCTCTATTCCTACTGTTCTTGATGTATAATGTTGACCAACGTTTTTAACTTGCAGTCAAACGCTCATGATAGCATGTGTGAGCCCTTCAGATCGAGACTTCATGGAAACCTTGAACACCTTAAAGTATGCCAACCGGGCACGGAACATCAAGAACAAGGTGATGGTTAATCAGGACAGAGCTAGTCAACAAATCAATGCTTTGCGCAGTGAGATCGCGCGGCTACAGATGGAGCTCATGGAATACAAAACAGTAAGTTTATCCTCTTAGGGCTTTTGCTTTAAAATGCTTAGAGTTTGACAGCTTGTTTTTCTGTTGACTGCTTCCACTTCATACACTAAAAATATTTGAATAGCAACCCAAACTTAAACCACACTTTTTTAATTCCAGTGATTACTAAATGTTTTTAGAAAACTTAGATTGCTTCCTCAGAGAAAGGCTTCATGAATGAATACAAATGATGGCAACAGATGCTGCATGCTATCTGCTTTTTGAAAAGCAAAAATTTACCTTGTCATGCTCAGCAATGAGAAATAGTCACTTCCAAAGCAAAAATGACCACAATTTAGATTGACTCATAAATGATTCTGAACAGTTATTGTGTATTGTTTTTAAAATCTTACCAGACAGATAAAACAATTTGTATTTTAAAAATACATTTTAAATTCTATAAGCCAAATACTCACAATGCCTATTTCTTCCTGAATTTTTAAACAAATAATGTTTTCAGCAATAAATGTGGTTACCAAACAGTGTCGTCCTTTGCTATCCTTGAGATATTATCTGGGTTTGATAGTTATCTTCTCATTTCTTAACCTTTTCAAGAACTTGTATTTCAAAGTAAGATGGAATTACACAGGACACAAATGCTAAGGTGTTGGCCAGACATCAGTGTTTAGAAAACTTATCTATTTGTCCATTGCTTAAAACTTTTTGAGAGAAAATTATCTTTTGCTATGAGTGTCTGGAATTTCAAGTAATCTGTGGATTGCCTTTGCCATGTTAAAAATTTTTCATGTGTAGGTCTGTCTTTACTAGTAATGAAATACATTTACTTTCTTAAGGGTAAAAGGATTATAGATGAAGAAGGCGTTGAAAGCATCAATGACATGTTTCATGAAAATGCGATGCTGCAAACAGAAAACAACAACTTGCGTGTTAGGATTAAAGCAATGCAAGAAACTATGGATGGGCTGAGAGCCAGAATAACACAACTTATGAGTGATCAGGCCAACCAAGTGCTAGCCAGAGCAGGTATGCTGTGGGTGTGTTGTGCGTGTGTAAACTGCTTAATAAGTTCATGAGCTTAAATCAGCTTAAATGTTTGTGCCTCATGGTCCCGTGGAATGATGTGATGCCTTTGTAACAGTAATGTAGAACCTGCCTTGGCAGGGATAGGACCTCATCTAATTCAGTTCATCTAATTAAACCATTGACAGTTGGACTTGATGATCTTAGAGGTCTCTTCCAATTTTAATGATTCTGTGATTCTTTCTTCTGTCTCTGGAGACTTCTGTTGATACAAATTTGACCATTTGGTGGTAACCCAATTTGACCATTCGTTTAGGACTGTAAGCAACATGAAATGTGAAATAATACCTTTGGATAGGAATTACTTATGCTTACCTATACATGAACTTAAATATTTTGGTTTGGGTGAGGACCTGGATACAGATGGGTGCATGTTGGCTTACTTTTCACCTCGTAGAGTGATCACCTAATTGACTTACCATAACTGCATTGTTCTTTATGCGCACTGTTTGTCAGGTTATGTTTGATTTATGATACATGCATTGTTAAAAGTTGCTAATATGGAAAACAAATTAAATAGAAATGTTACTTGTAATAATCCTGGTCATATGACACAGAGGAACAAAGTATTTAATGCAGCTTAAGGAGGAAATATGTTTTACAAATCAGATAAGATCTAAGCATGTAGCCCATGACTGTTTCTCTTTGCTGATGCCTTGTGCCTGCTCACTGTGTTTAGATATTTATACTGTTATCTTTCTTTACCTGCCGCCCTTCTTTCTCTCTGTGCTTCAAAGGAGAAGGAAATGAAGAAATTAGCAACATGATTCATAATTACATAAAGGAAATTGAAGATCTCAGGTATTTGCATAATATGTATTTGAATAGTTTTTATTTAAAAAAAGCCCCAGACAACCTAACCAAACCATCTAGAAATGTTATCAAGTAAATACTTCAGCTGGTTTCCTGTGTGGTGCTTACTTTAGGCTAACGGTCCTTCAGCTTCTAAGACCACCTGGTGGTGTTCTTGGCCACAGAAAATTAAAATATTAAAGATAAAGCTGACAATAGAAATGAAAGTAAGGTGTTGTCTAAATAATGATGATGACTTGGAGAGCAAAGCTTGGAACAGTTCTATGATAAATTCATAACTTCATATATAAATGATAGTACTGAGAAATTACTTGTTACAGTTTAGTGGTTAAAAAAAAAGCATCTGCTTTCCTTTAAAATGAAAAAAAGAAGGAACCCCAAGTATTAAATATTGTTGATATTTTTATTTCTCTGTCTTTGGAAGTGTATCATGCAAAAAAAAAATTATCTGGCCTATTCCCAGTTAGTGTTAGAGCTACACAATACTGTGGCTTTTGTGTAATGTCTATATACGTACAGCATATGTAGATATATATCTATACATATATCTGTGTATATTTATACAGACATTTGTATTTATTTGTATTCTGTCTAGGGTATATGTACAATATATGTAGCTGTTGTGTAAGTGGTATTATCAAGGGATTTACTACACTTTTATATTGTGAGACTTCACCTTGTTTCATAGTTTCTTTTTAAACAGAAGGAAATGCATTACAGTTACAGATGCTAGATCTCACGCATTAGCAATACTTGTGATTTGTGGTCTGCAATTAATTTTTAATTTTTTTTTAAGAGCAAAATTATTAGAAAGTGAAGCAGTGAATGAAAATCTTCGAAAATCTTTGTCAAGAGCTTCAACAAGACCCATGTACTTTGGTGGACCATCAGCATTTTCTGCTTCTATGCTTTCTTCAGAGAAGGAGACAATGGAAATTCTAGATATGGCCAAGAAAGATCTAGAAAAGCTGAAAAAAAAAGAAAGGAAAAAGAAAAAGAGGTGGTGTATGAATTATAATGCTATTTGTGTTTTCTTTATTAGTAAAGTGGTGTATTTTTTTAACCACTGAGACTTTAAAATTAATTTGTTGCTGCTGTGTGGGTCTGGATCCTAAACTGCGATTCTTTCAAACCCTTTTACACGTTGAAGTTAGGTGTTTTTCTTTTGCATCTTTTCTTCCAGTGAAGTGTGCAGTATTTGTAGAATGGATGTTTCTCTTATAATGAATTTTTCTGTATAATTATGCACAATGGTAAAAGCACAGGTGCTCTATGAAAACTTTGATTTTTTTTTTTTAAAAACAATTTTAAAAATACATCTTAAATTCAGCAGAAATTTAAAAAAAACCCCAAAATTATAAACTTTCTTCTACTGTATGTCTAAGCTGAAACAGCTTTCTGAAGAAAAGATATTCTGAATAGCTGGGATTTCTTTGGTAGCTCTTGGTATGGCTTATTTTGCTTTGCTTTTGCTTTTATGAATATTTTTAATTTGAAGTTTCCTAAGTCTCTGCAATGTCATGCTTTACTGTTTTGTTTGCTGTCTCATCTACTAAAATGCTCATAGACATGGATATAAATGCCTGTTCAGACAGCAGTTGGGGCAGCAAGGATCTGCTTGTGTACTCTGAGACTTTGATTCCATTAGAGATCTTTCCCTTTTCCTTGAAATTTTCCATGCTTCTAATCTATTACTCTGTCTCCTAATGGCTTTTCAGACCTCTACAGGTTCAGAGTAAAGTTAGAACAGTACAAGCCTGAAATATAATTGAAGTATAAAGTAGATTTGAGTTAGTGATATCTGCAATTTGAGGTCTTCTATCTGTAAATCCATTCAGCACAATGTCTGGTACTTGTAGAAAACACCTTAATAATGACCGGATTCTTCCTTTGCATATCATTTTCCAGAAAACTCTTACACTTTTATGGGGTTTTTGATAGATTGTTGTCTCATGTTTGTAGGCGCTTGAGGGGAGGATGGAAGTATTAAAATCAGCAGGATGTTCTGGCCTCTCTTCAGTCAAACACTTCAGTATATTCTTCAGCTGTAAATGCAAAAACAAAAGAGATTTTATTTTCTGTGTTTCAACACCTTTTAAAATCAAGTGTGTGTTTAAATACATGCTTAGGTAGAGCCATGATTGTTAGGTTGATGCCTGAGTATTAGGTAGCAGACAGGATTGTCTTTATCTGAAAACAGATAAAGGTTACTAGTTATATTGACTGATAGCTCTTACTGTAGGAGGTGATAGCTTAAAAAAAAATAAAATTTGGAAGTTTTAGTGTTCATACAGTGATAAGTAAAACACATGGTTAGTTGGTTTTGGATTTTTTGCAGGGTTTAGTTGGTTTTGGTTTTGTGGCGTTTTTTGTTTTGTGGTTTTTTTGTTTGTTTTATTTTGTTTTGACTGAAAGAAGCTTCTATGACCAGTCACCCCAGGACGATAATCTTGTGAATGGCACAGCCAAGTGGTTTGATCCAGAAGTAGGAACTAACCATAAACTATGTTTGAGATCAATTTTCTGTCCTAGCATTATAGAATTGGAGAACTATAGAAAAAATTACGTTGGAAGAGACCTCTTGGTGATCGAGCCTCAATCTTAGAGTGGGTCTTGTGTTCCAGAGAGAGGGATCACACTCTTCAATATCCTAGTAAAGTGTGAGCCTACCTACTGGCTTAACTGTGGACTGTTTTGTAATAAACTTTTATGGATTTCTGAGGTGTATATGTTAGGAGACAAATTCCTTAGAAGCTCAGGAGTAGGACTTAAGGGAATATGTATATAACCTGTCTGTCTAATTCTGTCTAATTAACGAAATGCAAAGCCTATGTTGATATGTCACCAAATCTTTATTCTATTGAAGTTTCAGGAATTGGCAAGGGGTATGCTGATGTATTGCAAAGGGACAATTTACCCTGCAGTCTGGTAGGGATTCTTTGCTCTACTTCTGTCTTCTACAGGCATTTAGCTGCTTTTACTATATCTTTTTAGGGCTGCTATTCTTTTGAAGTTGTCTTACTAGTGTTTTCCTATTAAATGGGAACAGTAAGCCTGGCTACTAGTTCTGCCCCATCTGCCACCTTTCTTGCTCTGTTCATTTCCTGGTTGTGGGTCAGTGTGATGAAAATACACACAACTTATCTAAATAGCTGTGAGCTAGCCTGAAGATCTAAGAGCCAGTTTTTGAATGAGCAGCAGGTACGTACTGCTGTGTATCTGTAGCTTTAATAAGCACCTGTCAAAGTTTAGTGGAAACAATTTACACAGCACTAATGTTCTGGCTAGTGAACTACTGATGTGCTTGATCAGTGTCCCACAGTGTTACCTACTTACCAGTAGCCCTAGAACAAGCTTCCCATCTCCCTTTCAATTCTTAGTCAGCTGTATATACCTGATAACCTTTTTTGACTGTTGTCTTTTGACTTCCCTAACCTTTATTAAACTACATTAGCGATAAAATTACATGGGGTCCACCATGTTAGTTCCTAGCTGACATTGAAGCAAGATAGCAGGCAGTCTAAGGTGAAAAGGCATCAAAAGCACTTAATCAGAACTTGCTCATGATGGGAACATGAGGAGTTTCAGCAGTTGTTGACATTTAAGCCATCTCTACACTTAAATATGTCATGCAGACATTTTTGTACTCATACATCCACATTTGTTCAAGAGGAAAAAGTGCAAGTAAAAATACTAACACTTTGTCCATCTCATTGCTTCTGATGCATGGGTATTTTTAATTTATTGAAAAAATAAAAAGCAATCATTGGCATTTACTTTCTGAATCCCAGAAAAATAAACTGCAGTTTTCTGCTTTTTATTTAAAAACAAACAACAAAACCCCAAACCAAAAAATAACTGCAGTTTGAAATTTTTATATGAATTATATTCAGAATATATGATTTAGTATACTAGTGCAAAAAACTTTTCATTAGTGTTTTATATTACGATATGTTATCAGCATATATAAAACTAGTGCATTGGTTTTTTCCTGATATATTCCTGAGGATATGCAACTTTGGTTCAATGGCACTACTTCTTGCAATTTTCAGTATTTTTACCTGCCAATTTTAAGTGGCAGAAGAGGAGAAAGCTTTTTCTGGAACTAAGAGATTTTTTTGAGTCTATATTAAAAGTAATTATCAAAGTGAAATATATATGAAAATTATATATGTCTATATCTAAAACTCCTTCCTTGGTGTAACTTGAATGTACAGTTGTTCACAGCGACAGATTAGTTAACCTACAAATGCTTCTTCTTTGTTTTCTATTTACTTTCCAACTGTGCAAAATGTGTTGCCTTTTTACTACATGTTGTCTCTTGATGGTATCTTTTAAAATTTCATTTTAAACTCCACAAGCTCATATATCATTTTTTTTACCTTCTTATTACTTTTGCTTTTCACTGTCTGGTTTGTCCTTCATTGGCTTGGCCTTCCAATACTGTACCTCGTGCTTTTGAAGGCTACAGAAACTTGAGGAAAGCAGTCAAGAAGAAAGAAGGTTGGAATATTTCCCAGGTTTTTAATTACCTGTAATTTCAATTAACTGGTTGTTATACATGAAAAGAAGTTGGGCAGATTCATAGGTACTTCAAGAGTAGTTCATTTGGCTTCTCAAAATTATTTCATGTGTTTTGACTTTCAATGAGTATTTTAACTGGAAGAAACCTCTGTGGTGAAACTGAGGTTGACTCTGGGGTTGCAGTGTTGAGCAAGCATTTTTGGGGAGGTGGTGGCTTTGGGAATAGCTATAGAATTAAGCAGATTTCTTTCTTGCATGGCCTGTATGGAATGAAAGGCCAGGAGGAAGGCACAGTAGCTCATATGATATGAAATGTATACAACAATGGCAGTATACAACAATAATAATTTTGGCATGTGCGATCAAGGTGGTCTTGGACCTTCACATCTCAGTTAACTCTGCTGCTTTTATTTTTTGAAAGCGTGTGACTGAAGCTTTGACCGCTCCTTCCATTCCGTTTTTGCCAAAGCAGTAGATAAATTAGTTGGTCATAGAGAGTCAGTTAAATTTTTCATCTGTCTACTTTGATCCAAAAAAACCCACTGAATTCATGCAGATGATGTGAATCCACAGGTCAGTGACACACAGATTAAGCAGCACAGTTCTGCCTAGGAGAGCTGCTGGCTCTCCATCCTCCTGTCTCTCCCCTCCATTAGGCAGAACACAAATTCTCTGTAGTAGTGAGCTCTGTGCTGTGTGCAGGTGGGAGGGAAACTGGGGATTTGCCTCAATCTGCATGAAGATGGCAGCTAAGATCTGTTATCGTTTCGGCTTATTAGCCGACATAAGAAACCATGGTGTGGGCTGAGTGAGAAGAGAATCTGTGGAAATGAGATTGTGTAGCTCAGTGTTCCCTGTTTGGCATTGTTTTCTGTACAAATCTGGTTAGGCTTTTTACTTCCAGCCTCCCCAGCTGCTGCGTGGATTCAGACAGTCCAATTGCATCCAAATTCAGTATTTCTTGACTCTTTCTTTTTGTTGTATCAATGCCTATTTTGAGCATTCCCTTGATGTCAAAGTAGGTAACTGATCAAAAGAGTAGTTATAGTATGATGAATTAGGATATTGTTTAAGGCTTATACATAAATTTTCAGGTGATTGTAAACACAGTAGACTCTGTTATAATTTGAGTATAGTAATACCTGTAGTGTATGTGGTACCTGCATACAATATTATTTCTTTGTTTTGTAAAAGCTATTCTGGGTACACTGCAATTTCCATGCAAAATGAGTACTGGTGTAGTGTATGAAGATGTGTATTCTGATTGTCCTAGCTATGCAGTGTGCCCTAAAACAATGTGCTAATCATTAATATTATTTTGCAAGCTAAGATTAAGAGTAATTAAGCATTATTTTATTATCTGTGGGAGATGGGAAGTTGCGTTTTACCCATGCCCAACACCTGTACTTTTGTCTAACTACACTTTGATTTTCATCTTTATTTGTAATCACAACTTACTGGTTTGGGGGATGGGAAGCACATGCCATTTCAGTTTATGAATATTCTCTCTCTGTGCCTCTTCCGCTAGTGTTAAAGAAGATAACACAGATAATGAACAGGAGAAGAGAGATGAAAAAGGCACTTCGGAGAGAGAGAATAATGAATTGGAAGCAGTAAGTATTTAGAAGTGTTTGATTTACTTGTTCATTGTCTGCTTAAAGATTTACAAGGTTATAGAAAGGAAATTGTCAGGTGAATACTGTGGCTGCACAGTGATAGTCACAAGAAGGGGTAGAAAAGTGTGGGCATGCTTCAACATCTTTCTATTTTGTACATTTTGTAGGAGGAAATTCAGGAAGCAAGTGATCATGAGGATGAAGAAGAGGAGGATGATGAGGATGAAGATGACATGGAAGTTGTCGAAAGCTCAGATGAATCAGATACTGACTCTGATGAAAAAGGTGATGTCAGTGCAGTATTTTGTAGAATTTTACCAATACTGCCTGTGTCATTCCTTGGGTTTTGGTAGGCGAGATAGCATGCTGTCAACCACTCCTCCATGGATTGTATGTCCGATGAATTCTTTTTTAGTTATGGTGCTAAAACATGTAATATCCATCTGATCAAGTGTCCTTTGACACCCTTTAAAATGGACTAGAAGACATCAGGTGTTTAATAATGCATTTCTTCCTTGGTTAGAATATCAAACGTATAAGGTTTAAATACTAGGTTATTTTTATGTCTTGGGACTAATTACCAAGCTGACAGCTCCCATTCAGCTAATTTGGAAAATAGGTAGAATTTAATTTTGAAAGGCTGAAAGTCCATCAGCCTTCCTCATTTGCAGACTCTTTGTGGCTTTATGTAGAAGTATTAACAGCTGGCTTATGTATAGTATGCAAATTAGGACTGCTAAAGTCAGAGACAGCATCAACCTCAATTCTTTTATATGAGTTGGGCCAAATGGGGAAACCGAATCTGTTTGTTCCTTCTTGTTCAAGAGTCACACAAACTATTAGAAGTTGCAGAACCTGAAAAAAAATACCCTCTACTTTTTTCTACCCTCATCTTTTTTCTAAGCATGTAATGTTAAGCCAAAAAAGGATGTAATTGCCTAAAGAAATTAATTAAACTTTTCTAAACCTAGCATGCAGGTTAGTCCTTTTTCCTTTTTTTTTCTCCTACTTTTCTCATTCCCTTCAGCATTCCACTTCCATGATTGAGGTGGCTCCTCTCTTCTCAGAATTTTAGCTGTATTTTTCTAAGAGCTAGAAAAGGGACAGTCTTCCCTTGAAGTCTGCCAGCAGTCAAATTTTCCTTTAATCATCTGCTGTGTTTATGAATGACAGTCATTCTCCAGTCCTGAGATGTGACTGAAGTCTCACAGCCTGTAAACTTTTTTTATGGGGAAGGACAGATTGCTTATTGTGAGGAATTGGAACATACGGGCAGCTGTGATCTAATGAGAGATCTTTCCC
>NW_010197088.1:11999-33299 GCF_000695765.1 Mesitornis unicolor
TCCCGGTTCCAGGGTGGGGAGAGTGTCTAAGGAAGAAACTTTGCTATAAATTGATAGTTTTGCTTGCTGCATTTTGTTTTGTGTGGAATTCTCCTATGCACGATTTGCACATGAGGAAATGACACTAACATTGCAGGAGGTATTCATAGTTATGTGACTTGTACTTTACTATTGCTGTTATCACTGTTACTTTAACAGAAGCCTTAATTTTTGATTACGCAAATCTTTTTATTTCAGAAAATTATCAAGCTGACTTGGCAAATATCACTTGTGAAATAGCCATTAAGCAGAAACTGATAGATGAGCTAGAGAACAGCCAGCGAAGGTTGCAAACACTGAAAAAACAGTATGAAGAAAAACTAATGATGCTACAGCATAAGATTCGAGATACTCAGCTTGAAAGGGATCAGGTTCTTCAAAACTTGGGTAAGAACTACAAAATCATTTAAATCTAGATGTTGTCTAAGATATCCAAATTAAATTGTTTGCTGCTTCCCTCTCTTCCTTTTTCAAATATGATAAAAAATTGCAGAAAACAGTAATAGGTTTGTGCCCATCATGCCAGTGAATCATACTTGACTCATTCTAGTTTCTACCAGATTTGAGAGAGATTTTTTTTAAAAAGATACTGCTACTAACAGGTATTTGATTTGATTGAATAAGCATTTTCAGTTTTCTAGGAGCTCTCATTTTAACTTAGTCCCTGAGACAGTTCCTGTATTAAAAGTACTTTCCCACTCCTCCCTTCCCCTTTCTTTTGATTTGCATATTAATAAGTAGGATCGGTGGCTTTGCAGAGATGTTTTACTGCCAGAACTTACTTGAACATGTAATCGTATTGAGATGAAAAACTAATGCTGTCTCAGGAAGTCCTAAGCCACAAATAGTTGAACTTTAAAAGAGTACTGGTGGAGCTGTTTTGTTTGTTTGTTTTGAAAAATATACCATATATGGTTTATAGTTACATATTTGATATGCTTTTGCTGTTCACTTATTGTTCCTTAGATCTTCCCTTTTGATCAGTGCCAGAAAAGGGACTTGATGGCTCTTGAGACTGTTGTTATGATCTTGTGCACATATGTGTGAGCTGTGTGTATTTGTGTCTTCATGTACTCAAATATTTGTTGTCATGTGCAAAAAAAAAATGGAAGGAAAGAGTTTATCTCTTATCAAAGAAGATACAGAGGGTGGAAAGTTCAAAGCAGTGCAAGTGACAGGACCTAGAGACATGAAATTTTTCTAAGATATTGCAGATTACTGCTTGCTCTGCTTTTAGTAATTATCTGGTGTGGCTGGCAAAGTGAAAATATCCTGAACAAAACCGGACTAAGATCTCCCTTTTGCTCTAGGTTCTGTAGAGACCTATTCAGAAGAAAAGGCAAAAAAAATCAAGTCAGAATATGAAAAGAAACTCCAAGCCATGAATAAGGAACTGCAGAGGCTTCAAACAGCACAAAAGGAACACGCACGATTGCTTAAAAATCAGTCTCAATATGAAAAGCAACTGAAGAAACTGCAGCAGGAAGTGACAGAGATGAAGAAAACCAAGGTATACTTCAGCATATTGTTGTACAATGAGTGTTTAATGAAAAATGGGTTGAAATCTCCTGTGCATTTATCAACCGGGTAATTGTTCTTGCTGTCAGCTGCTCAAAAGTCTGAAAACAGAAAGAATATCAAGACTAGGCCATTCCTGGGGGAGAGGGCTGGCTTTTAGGTTTAATGAACAGAAATTACGGTATCAAAGAGGGAGAAGCTTGCACTACTTATTAGCTATTGTTCAGCACTGAGTGAAGAAGACACATTAGATGGAGGAGGTTAATTGCTAAAAGTATGTCATATACTGGAAGATGGCAATATGAAGAAGAAACCCTATATGAGTGGGGGCAGGGAACAGCACTTCAGTGTAAACAACTTTTCTAAGTGATAACCTCTTTACAGGTTCGCTTGATGAAACAAATGAAAGAAGAGCAGGAGAAAGCTAGAATGACTGAATCCAGAAGAAATAGAGAGATTGCACAGCTTAAAAAGGAGCAACGCAAACGAGAGGTGATTTGAAAGATAAAATACTTTCATTTGGAATAAGCATCTATCAATATGATGTATATCTGCTTACAGGCATGCACCATGCATTCACTGAGGCACGCGTGTACCTGTATGCTTTCAGCAGTCAAAATGCAAGTAATTTGGTTTGTCTTCTATGACTCTAACTCAATTCCTAGCTTCAGGTTTTAAGTGCAACAGAAAATAGGCGGCTTATTGAATATGTGTATCAGTATTATTTTATTAGTGAATCTTCCCAAAACTGATGCTACCATCTTGCTTGTTTGCGAGTATTCTTTCTTGATAGAGAATTGATAGAGTGAAACATTTACTTTGATTCACAGAATGTGTTGAGCTTGAAGGGACCTTTAAAAGTCATCTAGTACACCCTCCTTGCAGTAAGCAGGGACATCTTTAACTAGATCAGGTTGTTCAGAGCCCCATCAAGCCTGACCTTGAATGTATCCAGGGATGAGACGTCCACCACCTCACTGGGCAACCTGTTCCAGTGTTTCACCACTCTCATAGTAAAGAACTTCTTCCTAATGTCTAATTTAAATCTACCCTGCTCTAGTTTAAAACCATTACCCCTCTTTCTATTGCTACATGCCCTAGTGAACAGCTCTTCCCCAGCTTTCTTATAGGCACCTTTCAGGTACTCTCTCAGCCTATCTTTGTAGGAGAGGTGCTCCAGCCCTCTGATCATTTTTGTGGTCCTCCTCTGGACCGACCTCAACAGTTCCACGTTCATATGAGTTGGGGACTCCAAAGCTGGACACAGTACTCCAGGTGAGATCTCACCAGAGCAGAGCGGAGGAGCAGAATCACCTCCCTCGATCTGCTGGCCACTCTTCCTTTGATGCAGCCCAAGATGTGGTTGGCCTTCTGGGCTGCAAGCGCATGCCAACTTATGTCCAGCTTTTTGTCCACCAGTACCCTCAAGTCCTTTTCTGCAGGGCTGCTCTCTTGCATCATCCCCCAGCCTGTAGTGATAATGAGGACTGCGTCTATCCAGGTGTAGGACCTTGTACTTGGCCTTGTTGAACCTCATGAGTTTCATATGGGCCCACTTCTCCAGCTTGTCCAGCTCCCTCTGGATGACATCATGTCCCTCTGGCATGTTGACTGCACCAGTCAGCTTGGTGTCATCTGCAAACTTGCTGAGGATATCCTTGATCCCACTGTCTATATCATTGATGAAGATATTAAACAGCACTGGACCCAGTACGGACCCCTGAGGGACACCACTTGTCACCCATCTCCACCTGGACATTGAGCCATTGACCACTACCCTCTGGATGTGACCATCCAGCCAATTCCTTATCCACTGAACAGTCCACCCATAAAATCTGTATCTTTCCAACTTAGAGAAGGATGTTGTGGGGGACCGTGTCAAAGGCCTTGCAGAAGTCCAGGTAGATGACATCCATTGCTCTTCCCTTTTCCACTGATGTAGTCACTCCTAGTGACTTTCTACAATGGTTGATCAGGCAGGACTTGCCCCTAGTAAGGCCATGTTGGCTGTCTCGAATTACCTCCCTGTCCTCCATGCGCCTCAGCATAGCTTCTAGGAGGATCTGTTCCATGATCCTCCCAGGCACAGAGCTGGAGCTGACAGGTCGGTAGTTCCCAGGGTCCTCCTTTCTACTCTTCTTAAAAATGGGTGTGATGTTTCCCTTCTTCCAGTCACTAGGGACTTCACCTGACTGCCATGACTTTTCAGATATGATGGAGAGTGGCTTGGCAACTTCATCAGCCAGTTCCCTCAGGGCTCTGGGTTGCATCTCATGATTCTGCATTAGAAAGTGCAAGAAGCAGTTATGACTCGACCGCTTCATGTCACAACAGCTTTGCAAACTTGTATTAATGTGTAAAGGTCTTTTTTTTTTCTTTTCTATACAATACAGTCCTTCTGGCAGATAATGGAAAAAAATATGTGCTGCTTTTATTTTTTTTAACAGCATCAGCTGAAGCTTCTGGAAGCTCAGAAAAGAAATCAAGAAGTTATCTTACGTCGCAAGACTGAAGAGGTATTGTGCTAAAATAGTAATTCATCTTTGAAAACAGAATGATATTGTATTGTTGTAACTTTGAATGCAGTTTTGGGGAGAGGCAATCATGTCTCCGCACACTGTTTCAGGTTACAGCCCTTCGTCGGCAAGTAAGGCCTCTGTCTGATAAAGTGGCAGGAAAAGTAAGTCGAAAGCTGAGCCTGCCTGAGCATCCTATACAAGAAACAAGTTCTAGCTCATCAGTCGAGCATGATGGTTCAAGAACAGCAGCACAACAGAAAATGAGAATTCCTGTTGCAAGGGTTCAAGCATTATCTGTAACTGCAACAAATGGAACAGGGTAAGGATTAAAACTGTTTAGTGCTCTCTTAAGAGGACTGAAACTTGCATGGACTTCCTAGCAGATAATCTTGTAATGATACATATTGCAGTAGTTGTTATTTTTTAAACTGCTGTCATATAATGCTCATTAAATGGGCATTTTACCATTGTTAAATGCGGGTTTCATGGGTTTAAGACAGTGTGGAATAATATAAAAGAATCAAAGAACAAGTCACATTAAGAAATGCCAAAATTTCAAATTCCAGTTAATCTGCTTTTAAAGAGAAATGCCCTTGGTGGTCCCATGCCTGTGGTGTTCTTAAGTATAAAGAAGAACTTGTTGGAAAACACAATGTAATGTATTGGATTTAGGGGTGATCTTCCACTGTGGTTTGAAGCAGATCCCCTTGTTAAATCAGGAGCAACTCTTAGCTGGCATTTGATTTCAGTGGTACGCCGTACAAGGGGCCACAGTACTTGATACCTTTTTCCAAACACAATATAGTAGAGTGCAGTGGAGTTCAGGACTGGGTGCAGGGAGCTGTCTGGTGCAATAAAAAAACTGCAAAAATTTCTGCCAGAAATTTTTAAGTTGTCCATGAAAAATATTCTGACCTGATCATTTCCACCTTCGAATGTGTACCTAGACTACTTAAACTTAACTATAATGTTTCTCTTGAATTTATCACAGAAAGAAATATCAGCGGAAAGTGGTGACAAGTAGAGTTTACTCCTCAAAGGCTGCCAGGATGAAGTGGCAGTTACTTGAACGCAGAGTGACTGATATCATCATGCAGAGGATGACCATTTCCAATATGGAGGCAGATATGAACAGGTTACTTACGGTGAGTGATCTGCTGCATGTTGTTGGCTGTTTAGTCATATTAAATAAAGAGAGAGCAGTGCATTTACATTTGCTGTAAGTCAGTTGCTGTGATGGTGACATGGGCATAGTGGTTGGAATACATTGAAGTCAATGAAGAAGCTTTAAACAAATCCAGTAAGCATTTGGACCATGGGATTGCTGTGCTTGGTAAGAAATAAAAAGCACACTAATGGAATCATGTACAAATATATTAATATATTCACCTGTATAACTTCTCCCTGTAGAAATCATGATGTTATTTAACGTATAACAATGAAAGGAAAACAAAATAAAAAGGCACTTAGATGCCCTAAGTGTTTACTAATTCTTTTTTATGTAATATGTCTTTGGGGAAAATAGCAACGTGAAGAACTTACAAAAAGAAGAGAAAAGCTTTCAAAGAAAAGAGAGAAGCTCATCAAGGATGGGGGTGGCAGTGAAACAGATAGAAATGTCCAAAACATAAATGAAGAGATGGAATCACTAACTGCAAATATAGACTACATTAACGACAGCATTTCTGACTGCCAAGCAAACATTATGCAAATGGAAGAAGCAAAGGTAGGTCAAGTATTAATGTAAAAATGGTGAAATAGAGAAAAGAAGCAACAACTGTGTTAGCCTGGAAAATGTTCTCATTTAGAAATGAATTTTGTTTTGGCTGTATAATTATTGAAACAGGAAGTGAGAATTGGTGAAAAACTGACTGAAGTCTGAAATGAAGAGTGTTTACACAACTGAACTTTCAGATTTGTCTTTTAGCGTCAATAGTGTAATGCCAGTTAAGATTACAAGGCATTTAAGAGTCAAAGCTGGTGCTTTCTATTCTGCTGGCACTAAATTAATATAGTTCTTGAGACTGAAGGCTAACAGCTTGTATCATCATCCTGCAGCTGTTCATATGCTTCCACACCCTCATGTTGTTTTTGGATACTTTTAAATATACTGAAGTATTCTCATATGTAAGAATTTATATAAATTCTTTATATTGCATTTGAGTATATTTTAAATTATGGAACAGTGGCTTTCTATAACTAAAAAGCCTTTTCAGGCCAAGGCTTCTTTAGGGTTGACTTTTCAAATAGTAATTTAGTGAAGTGAAATTTTCTGTTACGATTGATGTAGAAATATGAATATTACCAAAAGGAGTGCAGTCCAAATGTGAGAACTCTTAGAATGACCATCATACCTTACATGATCTAGCAGGAAGAAGACACCACATACAGTCTCCTAGGTCTCTTGGCACATGATATCACCAAGTCTGAAGTGTAATCCTTACCAGCATTTTTATATGGCAGTGCTTGAGTTCTTCCTCTCCCACCTTAGGCCAATCTTTGCTTTAATGCATGTTACATCACCAGCAGCTTTTACTATTTGACTCCCATCAGGTTTTCTTGACTTTTTGACAGCATGGTGCAAGGTTACAGGACTTCACCAGTAAAGAAGTAGCGAACACAAAAGCCTTAATAATTCTTAAGGGCACCAAAGTGCTTAATTCTGACAGAAGAATCGGAAGAAAAATGAGGATAAGACTAGGAGGAGAAGTCTTCAAATGCATGAAGTCTGCAAAGAGTGAAGAAATGCACTCATTTCTGCATCCACTGTGTATAGTGCTTAGTTTGTAAAAAGAAGGGGTCTGAGCTAGAGGTTAAGAGCTTTCTAATAGGAAAGGGGCTGAAGCACTGGAAGAGACTGGGAAGGCTGCAGAGTCTGTACTGTGGGGATAGTTTGGGGAAAAAAAATCTGTCAGGCATGGTTTAGAGGTACCAAGGGGATAAACTGCAGCATCTTCTCTGTTTCTGTTTTCTATGATTACTGTAATGAATTAACAAAAAAAATTAAAAAATTGAAGATGCATTTTTCACCATCTAACTGTTTTTGTTGTTGCACACATAGGAAGAAGGGGAGACCTTGGATGTAACAGCAGTGATTAATGCTTGCACTCTGACAGAGGCTCGGTATTTGCTTGATCACTTCCTCACGATGGGTATCAATAAGGTAATGCATTAAGTGAAATATGTATGTGTGAGAACTATGCCATGTATCAGGAGCAGCGCTGTGCTGAAATAAAGACTAACTAATGTGAATTTATACCTGTGAAAAGTAAGACTAAACAAAGCTGGTCAATGCTCCTGAGTCGTGCTGGTTCTCAGTGTGAAGGCCCTTGAAATCCATTGTCCCCTTCAATCTGTTGCCTGTTTTTCAACCCCCAAAAGAGCCTTCCTCACTAATTAATTACCTCATGTTGCTCTTAGAAGAGCACTAGCTTTTCATAATCAAACAAACAATGTCCTGTATTTTTCAACCAGCTCCAGAATGTTCAGTATCTTCTTTTTTTAAATTTTTTTTTATTTGCTCAGCCACTTCCTTGAAAATATGGAGCCTTTAAAATATATTGATGCTTATATTTTTCTGTTTTTGTTAAGAGTATTATAGGTGATTATTTTTTTTTTAAAGTACTTATTTGTGACAAGTGGAGGTGTTGATTTTCCAGATGCTTGCCACTCTTAAATAAGTTCAAAGGATCTATGAATTGTACTTAGGAGTTGCATTCAACCTGGCCACCAGATACATATTTGCAAGGTGGAGTCTGAGGAACACAAGTTAAATAAATGCTTAAAAAAAGACCTTTAGTTGGCACTTTATCCTTAGGATGCAAGCGGACAGTTACAATATACACATTGTGTCCGTAAAAAGTTCTGGCTATTCTCATTTTGTAACAGAAGAGTTGGGGTAAAGCATTTGTCATATTTTTCTTTCTTTCTCTCTCCTAGGGTCTCCAAGCAGCTCAGAAAGAAGCTCAGATTAAAGTTCTTGAGGGACGTCTTAAGCAGACAGAAATTACTAGCGCTACTCAAAACCAACTGCTATTTCATATGCTAAAAGAAAAAGCTGAGTTAAATCCTGAACTCGATGCTTTGCTGGGTCATGCTTTGCAAGGTAACTTTGTCATCTTGTATTCTAAATAGTCAGATGCATGTCATGTTTACCTTTCATGCATGCTGTACTGGGCATTCTAGGCTATTTCTTTTCTGAATAGATGCTGTATTTTAACATCTTAAATTCTATTTCACAATTGATGTGCATGTATGTAATTTTTAAATATATCCCCTCAGCAATGAAATGTAGGAAACAAAGAAGTTTTTTATTACTGAGACTTTTAAAATTCAAATAATCTGCTTGTTCTTTACAAAAGACTGTATTTACAATTTGGTATGATTTTAACTTCTGAATAGAAAATTCTGAATAGGCAATCCTGTTCAATCATCATATATTAGTGATTTTGAAAGTTGTATGTCTGTTACGGCATCTATTCTACTTCTGATGAGATGATATTAAGAAAAATGTAGAATACATTTGGGTACTTTTGTTTTATTTCTTTTTATAAATGGATATGTTTTGATTGGAGTGTTGCTTTTGTTTCCTTGTTGCTGTTATTTACACAGACCTAGATAGCATACCATTGGGTAAGTATGTTTAGCTTTCCATGTACTGTACAGCTGCATGAGTTACTAATTCATTCATGTTCACTAACTGTTGCATCTTAGAATTTGTGAGTTTGTGAAGTTTGCATGAACTATTCTGTAAATGTACTCATTATCATGAGCTTACAGAGCATTTCTTCCCTTCTGAAACCACCCATAGCCCTTGTGTTAGATTTGTCAGATCGGTGAACACAGGAAGCAGAGCTGTATGTCAAATTTATGTCATGCTGCTTATGAACCTATATGTATGTTCAGACTGCATAAAGCTATTTCATTATATACTACTGCTGTAGTTGTGACAAATTCTGACTATCTTTTTAGGCCTCAAAAATGTAGTTTTTAACATGCAGGTCATTTTAAACTTTTGCAGATAGCTTATTTTGTAATGTAAATATTTTACAGAATGCAGATTAAATCTCACTTGTTCAATTGGGTTTGGTTACTGACTTTGCTGATTTTGAGGAGAGCGGTCTTTGTTGTTGCTTTTCAATGATTCCCAAATAAATTATGCTTTTCTCCCCCAGCTTTGCTCTTAGCCACAAAATTGGCTATGTCTCGAACTTGAAAAAAATACTTTTAATGTCAGAAACAATTCCTTTTGTATTGTCTAATGTTACTTCTGATCTCATGATGCTGTCCTGTGCTAGTTTGCTTAGGCATCTGAAACATTTCCAAAGCACAAGACTGCCTGAAAGTGTATAGATCATCATCTGGAGCAAACTGGTGAGAATTTGCCAGCTTCCTGAGAGGTGACACCTGAAGATCTGTGTCAGGGCATCTTGCTGCATACAGCCAGTATTTATTCAGGAACCTCAGTGGTTATTAATACCATAGTGTATCTAAAATAGACCCTTAATGTGCATGTGTGTGTGTTCATCCTTGTTGGAGTGAGAGCAATGCTTCCCCAGTCAGGAAGTTAGCATTGCATTTTCTTTAGCTTTGGACAGGCTTTTACTTATTGTCAGCATCTGGAGCAGTGAAAAGACACTTGTTGGATGCATTGAAACAGTAGCTCTATCATCACAATTTTTGTAGAGTACATCTCACTAAAGAAGCTTTTTAACACTCTGCATGCATAAGCTGAGGCTTTTAAAGTACCTAAGCCACTCAGGACTATGTTAACACTTTAAAGGAAGAAAACTTCACTGTGGGTGTATTTTGACCGAGTATGCCATACTAATCTCAGTCAGAGATGTAGATCGCTAGTGGCTAAACCTTCTGAACTGCAAGGAGTTCAGACACTGCTGCAGTGAGGCTTTGAGGCTGGGGCTGCCAGCTGGTCTGCAGGGGCTCCCTGATGACCTGCCACCATTCCCAGGGGTGGAAGTGTGGGTGGCAGCAGGTCCCGAGGCCAGTTTCACCAGGCTGCCTGGCAGCTCAGTGGCAATACCTACCTAGCCCCATCCCAAGCACAGGGATTGTATCTCCACAGTGTTTGGCACCAGCTTCTTGTGAACCACTCCCTTGATGCCTACTCTGATATCTTCAAAAGTTTTTAGCCATTTGAACATACTTGGCTTGAAGAACTCTGGGCATTCCCTAGTGTAGCCTGCATAGTGTCATATGCACTTGCATTCAAGAACAGACTTAAGAAAAGAGTTCAGTCTGCAGCAAAGCACATCACAGGCTCAGGTTTTGACCCTTGGAGTGGGTTTTAAATGCACACCTACCTCATGTGAATGGCATCTAGTTCATCCACACTGTCCCATCTGCTCTTGTTAGAGCAGAAAAAAGAGTTAACGTGACCACAGAATTGAGTCTTGGAAGTGTCACTGGAGCGATTCCTTTCTGAAGAATTGTGGGAGCTGCTTTTCCCTCCTACCTGGGACATCTGGATGTTCATGGATGTGACTCACAGCCATGTATGTGCAGATCTTGAGAGGGCTGGTCACTGTGCTGGTGTACTGCATTGCACTGGTACTGTCCAGTTGCCTCTGCATGAGGATGAGGACAAGACATCAGAAAAGCTCTCCACTGTTCTTCAGTCACTGGTTTATTAGCAGTCATCTCTGCTGCTCCTCGCAAGCAGTACTGCCTTTACTAACTGTATCGCTCCTTTCATGTCTTCTTGCTCAGGACTTCTTGCAGGATCTTGCTCTTCTGCCTCTATGCATTCCTTTTTGTTGGTTCTGTATGCTGGTTTCTACCTGCGGGCTTCCTGCAGTCTTCCTGTGCTGAATTGCAGACAGACTGAAGAAGAATATCATAAGTGTGAGCCTACAAATAAAATCTCATCTCTTGTGGCTATCCCACACTTTCTGCTTTGTTGCCTGCAAAAGCTGATCTGGTTCTTCATGAGAGGGGTTGAAGTAACATCACCCTAATAGGAATCTTATATTAAAAAAAAATGCATTTCTGTTATTGATGCTGGTTTTGTGCCTTCCTTGAAGGAGCAATACTCCATATCCCCTCTTCTGCAGAAGATGTAGAATAATAGCATGTACAGAAAATCCAGGATGGAACAAAAAAGAAAGTTCAGAGTGGTATTCCTGTGACCCTGCTTTCTTCAAAATATTGTTGTATTTCTAGTAGTTAAGGTTACATTGTTACAACTAAGGCAGCAGTTGAGTACCTCCGAAATGCATTGTTGGTGTTAGATTGATGTATGGTTTTGAATTTTTCAGGAAACATTTTTAGACGTAGTATACACAGGCAGCATTTTCCTTTTCTTCATTCCTTCTCAGAATTCAACTGGAAACTACGTATCTTTTCTCCCTTTCTCCAAAGCATGAACTTGCACTTAAATCATATACATGGACAAACCTATTTTAATATGAGTACCAAATATATTGGTTCTATGCATTAAAAATGGTATCTGCTTTCTGACAGAAATTAAGCAAATAAACTTCAAGTGTCCCTAGTAATAAAGAGGAGGTGTAATGGAATTTTATTAGTATGTTCAAAAATAAGGGACTTTGCTTGCAGTAATGTATTACCTATGTCTTTAAACTATGCTTAGAATGAATTATTAGACTAATATGCAAGTTAGGGGACTTGGTTTCCCGATGCTTTGGGATTGGTTGTACATATGCCCTGAACTGGTTGTCTCAGTTTAGTTTTCAGCACCGTTTGCATGCAGACATGTTCATCTGATGTTCGGCAGTGTTAGTGCGTGACATGCATGCTGATTTTGTTTTTTTGTGAACAGGCTTGTGTACCCATACGACTTCAGGAGCACTTCTACTGAAATGCTTCATTTTATAATTAACTTCAATACAATTAATCTCTTTTTGGAAGCCATTCTAAAGTATTAAATGGTGGCATCATCCTGTTTTGAAACCTAAACGCTTATATACTAATGAAGTGCTTGCTCCTTGTCAGTCCAGATGGTGCCATTCTATATAAGCTGAGCCTAAGCCTAAGCTGCAGCTCTCTACCTAGTTAAAAACAATTGGTTTTTTTCCTTATAACCAGGCTAATTCTGTCTTAGAGCAAAAAGATTACAAAAAAAAGAGGAGGAAGAGACGTCCTTATGGTCCTTTGATTTGCACACTGTCTCATTACATGTCTTGCAGTTAATTTCCTTTGCTTTATCTTCTTTCTTCCAGATTTCCTTCTAGACTTTATTTCTGGTTTTATGTCATCTCTGTTGCTCTGCTACAATAGAGGACCACATTTGGCACCATATGCCTAGGTGTATGATTTATTTAGATTGTATGCAAGAAACTTAGAGATACCAAGAAAATTCAATGGGAACCAGCTAGCAAATAGTCAAGATATTTTGAAAAGCCCTGCCTTTCGTATGCTGTTCTTCTGCCTTCAGCATTGTCTGAGCTGTTTTGTATAGCACTGAAAACCTGCACATCCTGTTGTATATGGACAGACTAACGTTATTCTTTTGAAAATTTTCTAGAAAATTTGGAAGATAGTACTGATGAGGATGCTCCATTGCATAGTCCTGGAACAGAAGGAAGGTGAGCAGTCTTTGTTAACCAGTAACTGAATCTGGTTTAAGAAAAATCACTGTAATTTCCTCTTTTTGTAATGCATCACATATTCATAAGAAGATACCTCTGACATTGTTTTGTTCTACTTTGCCCACCATTTAAGTAGAAAGAAGAATCAAATAACAATACACATTCTGCAAAAATGCGACTATTTTCTTTCTAACTGTGATGGAATTTTTCTTTTAGTTCATTGTCTTCAGATCTTTTGAAGCTTTGTGGTGAAGTCAAACCCAAGAGCAAGGTAGGCTGTACAATGATGATGATAGTAATAATTCATAGTTTATTGACACCTTCTGGGTAATGCCTTTGCTTTGCTTTGCTATAGAGACATTAATGAATGAAGACATGCAGAAGGTTAACTAATGTACTGTTGATGTGATTTACATGTAATATGCTTTTGTCTGATACTCCTCTCTGAGAAGCAGTTATAAAAGTGTACTTTTTCAATATTTTTATGGTTGAATTTTTACAGTTTCAGAAAGAGATATGTTCCTCCAGTTACAAGCACTCCAAACTAGTGTGGATCTGCAATTTAGTGTCTGTTAGTTTCAATGTTAATGCCAGTGAGAACTGTGAACGTGCTTATTGTTTGCAATTTGACCTCCAGGCTCTTAATTACAGTTGACATTGCAGGAATATATCTAGGCTGACTGCAGTTTAATATTAATGGCAGTGGGAACTGGAAATGTGCGCACTGACTGCCATTTTACTTCTGTGCTCACAGGAGAATAAACCAAGTTTGTAAAATAAATAGAAGCTTAGCCTCTATTCTTCTAAATGGAGTTGGCTTTGGAGGAATGTATCTAGGTTGACCGTCGCATTATTGGTAGCGTTCATTACTGTGCAGCTCTTTGGGCAGGTAAACTGAGTGAGTTTGGTCTGAAAATGTTGGCATAAAATAAACATGTCATTTTTGTAATGGCTCTGTTCAGACTGGACTTCTGTCTTCCCAGTGGCCTTTCTTTTCCCGAGGCATAGATTTCAATTTCACAGTATCGTCACACCTAACATGTGCGATCAGTTTTTTAAGAATGACTGTGTTGCACAAAGCTTGACTCCTTTCTCAGTTTTTCTGTTTTCAAGTTGTTAAAGTGCTGAGCGAAGCTTAATTCTTGTTGGCTGAAACTACTTTTGAAGGGACATAGACTAAGTAAGAAGCAGACTTACTGTATCAGAAGAAGCATCAGTCATCCCAATATAATTGTAGCTATTTAAATTCACACTCTGATTTATTCCTCTCTGCTTTATAACATTTCATTTGGATAAACCTTAGGACAATATGGGAGACTCTTGTAGCTGGTTCAAAGGATATCCTTGGAAACCAGTTGTCAAATCAGTGTCTTACGCTGTTGAATTTGACTTGCCTCCTCTGAAATTGTTACCTACTCTGAAAGTAGTCTTTGCTCATTCTACTACTGAAAGAGTAGAGGTGAGCTTCTTGATTTAGTTTCCAAAGGTAGTTGCCACGTGAATTGAAGGGTATGCTAATTACCAGCTAATGATAAGCTTAGATGTAGCACTTTTGATACACACCACAAAATGTTTAAGTCACAACTTGGTTTTCATTTGTCTCCAGGCCCGCCGGAGGACCACTACCCAGATGGAATTGCTATATGCAGACAGCAGCGATTTGGTCTCTGACATCAATGCTGCAGACTCCACTTTGGCTGGCCCTCTTGCGTCAGTTGCAGAAACCCAAGAAAGTGGGATGGCTGCTGACACAAATGATTCTTCTGCTAGGGACAGAGAGTTTGTTCCCCCACCATCTGGCTTACCTTCTAAGATAGGCAGCATGTAAGTTTGGCCATGCTGTACTAATTGTGCTTTGCTTTTAAAAAGTGCATGTTGCCAATTTCTTGTAATCTGTTATTTTAACTTAACAGAGAAGGTTGAGATATTTAAAGCTCACTAAATAATACTGACAAAGCTTCTCCTTCTTTTCTGTATCACCACTCTACAAAGTATAAATGCACTCTAGTAAGTGGCGTGTTTCTTACTGAAGATATAAGTTCTGTTAAGTTGCTTTGTCATAGTAAGATTATTGTAGTCTTGCTTTTAAGTAGTGAGAAAAACCCATCTGGTACCTTGGGTACTTCAGTTTATTAGTGCTATGGGAAAGGCACATTCTGCAGAGGTAGTGCAGCTCTGCTTAGAACAGCAGAGAGAGAAAAAAGCCAAAAACCACTCTAAAATGCAACCCAAAAACTTTATATAGCATCTGTATACAGTCCTAACTATGAAGTAAAATCTTTTTGTGAGTCATCCTGTGCGAACCGTGCTCAAAATTAAGAAATCTATACAATTATAGAGTACGCCAGTGTAAAGTTGAAAGAAACACGTTGGATATTACGAATCCTCAAAAATCCTTTCTATTTACAGGTCGCACTTACCTGCAGGACAGTTTTACTAATTGAAAGTATTACTTGATGCCAAATAGATCTAAAAATGTTATTCTCACCTTTTTACTTTGGAGCCAGCAGGTCTCTCACATGCGCTTTTCCCCCCTTCTCCCCTCACTTGCTCTTGCTGTCCTTTTTATATCTACCAACATCACTGTTTGTTATTAGCCGTTCACTGCTAGAGACCCTTTTCTTGGCTTTTTAGGTACTTTCTCCTATATTGCACAAACTTAAGTGTAAACTGAATGCACTTGCTGCATTCAGTGATATGGAAAAACTCTCCCATAGTCTTCATGCTAAAGACTGTGGAATTATGAATCTTTCACTGTCTGTGTCCTATTTCTATAATATTTTTACATCAGTCTCTGTCTAAGGTACATTTCCAATTTGTTTTATTTTTACTATGTATTTCTAGCATGTGCTTGAAGTAGCAACCATGAACAGTAAAACACTGCTGACAGCAATTATTAACCCATGCTGATGGCTTCAGTGCGTTTTACAAGTAGAATCTGCTTGGCAAGGATGCTTTTGGGGGAGGATAGGTGGAGAAACCCACTTGTTTCAACAGTTAGTGTAAGATCACTAGAGACTTTTGAAGCTTCAAGATTTAAAACATCAAGTGTTATGACCTGACATCCAAGACTCAGGTAATACCAACTTTTGCCTCATTCCATCTTCTAGAACGTATCCCTTTATGAAAGTGAGCCAGCAACAAGGCAAACCAAAACTGTGTTCTGTGATTGTTAGAGTTACATGCTGTCAGTAAATCAATTCAATCAGCAGTAGGTCTCGTATATATTTTGCTTTGTTATTGACCATATTTTAGCAAAGAAGATCAGAAATTCCCACAATCAGTCTGAAGTGACTTTCTCACTGTAATTGAGATGCTTTTCCAAAACTAGAACTCAGTATACTTTATGCAGTATTGCTATTTTTTGCTTGTCACTGGTCACTGTTGAAGAAAGGTTGTCTTTGTGAGCCGTCTGTCCTTCCTATATGGGCTTATAGTTCCATTATATCTCTTGTAATAAAATACATTCTTCTGGAGCAGATTGTGGTATTCAGGGATGTAGAAGCAGTAACACTGATCCAAAACATGCACTCTCTGGAAGCAACAGAGATTGATTATATGCTTAGGTGCAGATTTGGGCATCTGCACATGTACAAACTGCTCTACTCTGGAAACACCTCAGTTTTGTCAGATCTGTGGTGAATCAGAGGGGCACCTAAATGCACATGGGCAACGGTTTGGTTGGAATTCTGTTTACGAAGGTGGCTAGTGCCCTTGTCCTTTGACATGCTCAGCTCATCTACAACAGCCTCTTTGGAGTAGAATGGTCTCCTGCAGGTCTTGTGCCAGCTGTCTTCAGCCCTCTATAAGCAGATAAGAGCAGGTTCTCGTTCACAAGCCCTGGTCCTCATGGGGGATTTCAACTCCATAGTGTGGTTTATATAATCTAGTAGCTGCATAGCAGATGCATGAGCAGCCATGGCAGTGGAGACTACAACTGAAGTTTGTTATCCTTACTGAAAGATCTAGCTAGCAGGCTGATCACAGGATTTGCCTCCTTCTTGAGGAGGGAACCGAACCCACCTTCCCCTTCTTTTTGTGTACTTTAACTGCTAGACTTCTGTGCAAAAACAGACACGTTATCACTTGTCCTCCTTTTCCTGTCCCTTGAAGACCCTAGGGGGACTCTGGGGTCTGCACTCATCTCTTGGCACTAGGTCCTACAGGTAGAACCTTCACTTTCCAAGTAGAGCTTTGTTCAGTGTGCATATGATCGCTTGAGACAGTCTCACCTACTCCAGTCAAGTAGCTGCTCATTGGTAAGTCTGCGAGTCTGCTCTCCTTGGTAAATCAGGTTATTCTGCGTGCCAGTCCCCAGATGGATTTTATATGAGCACAGACTTCCTCTCAGTGGAAACTGGTGCAGCTTTTCTCATGTAGACAAGTTGCAGTTATGTAGATCCAGAGCCTGTAGAGCCCAGATTCCAGATGCTAGGCAGAGTGTCAGGCAGGTGGCCTGCCAGCTGAACTTTGCCTGCTTAGTGAAGTGTGGCACAAAAGCGCTTTTGGAATCTGCTTTCTCTCTTAGTGTTTCTGGTTTGTATATTCATAGAAACAACTTCTAAATGCATAGGGAAAAAAGGATAAATCAGAGTACATGTTGCATTTCTGATTGCCCAGCTAGTGACAAATGAGAGTTCAGAAGAGTGGAGACCATCCGGATTACGTTTTTGTTTTTGTTTCCCCTGACTGTGGTGAAATGACGACATTTGGGTGTATTGCACTCTTGATCTTTTCCCTGTTTTTAATGGGGAGTAAAAGGTTGGGGGAAAGACCACAGTGACTGTGAACTGGAATCATTTCAGAGCAAGAACTAGAAAGACAAAGGAGGAATGGAAAGTAGGGAAGAAGATAAGAAGGAACAAAGAGAAGCAGTGTTTTAATAGGCTGTCAATGGGACACGTGTTTTCTTCATAATTTTGAGTTTGATATTGAAACATGAATATGCTAATGCAAAGTTTAATTCATATGTAAGGGTCATCATGATTTCTCTGTTTTTCATGTCTGTAAGCGGTCTATGTAGATGAAAGTTGTGAAATCTGAAATTTTAAGTCTGACCTTCCATCTTCTCTGTGGTCTTAATTTGAGATGCATAGTCTGCTGTATTTCTTTTAGTCAGTCTCTTATTATTGAATTAGTAGATCTCCTTTGCATATTCAGTATCTCACTTTTCATATGTTGATGAACCAGGAAAGTTGTTCAACTTGGTGTCTTTTTATATTAAAATGTGAGAACAAATTTGGAGTCTGCAGATTCAAGAGAGACCATAATAGATTAAGGACATTCTGAAATGAGAAACCTGAGTGCACAGATGACAGCTAATGTAAGAAAAGCAGGTTTGTAAAGGGCCTTCAAGTAAGATAACGATTCCTCTTGCTTTAGTTCTAGACAGGCATCTCTGTCAGAAAAGAAGATACCTGAGCCTTCACCTTTAACAAAGAGAAAAGCATATGAGAAAACAGCGGAAAAGACAAAGGCAAAAGAACAAAAACTGTAAGATTCTTTTAAATTTATTTTCTCTGAAATAATTTAAACCTTGGGTCTATTTTCTTGAAAAAATAAATCTGCATTTTTTCTGTTTAATTCTAGAACAGTTTTTATTGCTGGCAGTGAAATTATTCAACTCAACTTCTGTATGTGTGTTTTTTCTTTCAGAGTATTTTTCTGTACAAAATAACTCAGGAGCAGAGCCCTGAGAAAACATCTTTTGCAGTATTTGCAAATTACTTTTTTTTTTTTTTTTTAAATGAAAGCCATCAGTTTTGCTAAGAAACTGCAGCTTTATAAGATTTTTTTTTTATAAGAATGTTTTCAGCCTGGAGCTTTCACTGTTAGCATGCTAAACTTTGAACATTGTGCCACCTTGCACTCTTTAGCAGTTTGTAGTCTGGAATTTATTACCTTTGTTGGGAAACATCTGTAGCCAGCATTATAATTTTATTTGCTTAAGTAAAGAGCATCTAACATTTAAGGCATGTTGCATTTAACTTCTCTAACCACTCATAACCTGTTAAAGAGGATGTTCTTTTTTTCTTGTAGCTCAGATTCTGGAGCCCCAGAGGCTAGTCTGTCACCTCCTACTTCCCCACCAAGCCGGCCCCGTAATGAAATGAATGTTTTTAGCCGTCTTACTGTTTCTCAGGGAAACACATCAGTTCAGCAAAAAAAAAGGAAGCCTCGGCCCCAAACCAGGGAATTGCAAAGTGCACTCAGTGTAGTATCTGATAGATATTTTGCCCTTCTCCTGCAAGGCAGGAGGAGACGTTTCTCGTGTTTTCATGTAGAAACATTTAAAAAGAAAACCAGGGAATTGCAAAGTGCACTCAGTGTAGTATCTGATAGATATTTTGCCCTTCTCCTGCAAGGCAGGAGGAGACGTTTCTCGTGTTTTCATGTAGAAACATTTAAAAAGAAAACATTTTAAACTTCCGTGGAACCATTGTAAAAATTCAAGAAAAGCAATTTCCAAAAAATGAACCTTGTTTCCTGTTTTCTAGGCTATGTCTGGTATTCATAGTTTTAAACCCAAAATAGACAAGAACAGTAGAATTCTTAGACGTATGTGTATTTGTGTGTGTGTTTACACTTGAAAGTAGGATTTACCTGACGATTTAGGAAATGGTACTTTTGACAGTTATTCGGTTACTCCAGTGTTGTTCTGAGTGTGGTCACAAGCACCCAGAGGATAGGATGTTGAAATGGCTAGAACATAGTTGTTCAGAAGTTATCCAAATTATTGAACAGACTGACTTTGGGAGGTGATCTGGAGGAGCAGATATCTTCATACCTTGTTTAGAGGAAGTAGAGCTCAGTTTCCTGGCACATCTGTTTCTGTAGGAGCCTCACTCCAAATTGCAGTGGACTTGACTTAAGCAGAATCTTTAGTGCAGGTTTCAGTATTGACAGTAGTGCCATGCAGCCCTTATGAGCTGCAACTCAAACTTACACTAAACCTCTAGTGCTGACTGTAGCAAGAACAGAAATTGCTCTTGTCTGTTTGCACTATCGTTTTTTACAAAGCTTCTTTTTTCAGTGGTCTGCAGAGTCACCACATACCAAGTGCAAGGCTTTCAGTAGGTTAACTGTGCTTATAACTTCTTTATCTCGGCTATGTTACCTTTCTCTTACTGCTAACTCCCACCTAACCCTTTTCATTTTTTCTGGACTGACTTTGAAGTCAAGTGGAAACTGCTGAATCTGTTTGAGTTGAAAATGAAGGACGTCTTAAGACATAGTGCAAGTCATGTCTGGGCGGGATCTTTTCTTGTGTGTTTTCTTGGTTTTTATTTTTAAATGTTTTTGAAAATGAGAGATGAAGGAATTTGAACTTCGGATTGTTTGCAAATTGCTCTTCTTGTTTCAGTGGGCTATCAATATGTTTAATATTTTCATGGTTAACATTTTACATGTTTCTTCTGCACTTAACAGGCATTGAAGTTCAGAACTTTTTCCTTTTGATATTGTCAACAAGCACTATGTTATGGAGGATAAATTATGCATCCGTCTTTTCCTTTATTGCCTTTACTTCTGTAAGAACATGTTGGGGAAATAAAAAATGGCTCAGCTGGTGTTACTCAGCTTCTTGGGCTGAGACAGTCTACCAGTGTAACTTACTGCTGAGAGTGCTAATTTCAGATTATAATTTCTTCCCCCTGCCTTGCATTCTCAGGGGTTTAAGGTATACCCTGAGCAATGCTGTACTGTCTGGATTTGCATTGCTCTTCTGAATTGGCCGTGCTGTTGTTTGTTCTTCTCTTATGGAGGCTTTACTTTGCTGATACCTCTATTCTTTCTCCTCACAATTCCACCACTGTTGATTGTAGGTCTGATGAAAGTGATTCCTCTCTGTCGGAGGTACACAGGTACTCTCTCTTTCTCTTTTCTGTGTTCTTGGCATCTCTCACTGAAGTTATTCCAGTTCTTAGGAAATTTCATTTTGCTGCATGAATTTTCCTGGTATTTGTGCACTGTGTCTCCTTTGCTTTTGCCAGACGTTTAAAAATCTGAAATTTTGGGCAAGCATGTCTCCCTCTCTCCTTTATAGGGTGTTCTTTATTTTTGTGAGCATGCCAGGTTTTTTATTTTCAAATGAAGTATGGTATAAACCTTTCCTCAGACATATTCTTTCCCTCTTAGATTTCTTTATTAAAAGAAGAGCAGACATTTTCCTAGATTTCTATATGCCCCTCTTTTTTTTGTTGTTGTTGTTCAGTTGTATGCTTTGGTCACTAAAAATTAAAACCCAGTGTAAATAAAAATGAGGAGGTTTCTTATATCTTTCTGACAGTGGCTTAAGAGATGAAAGAAAAATGTCTCCATTCATGTTCCTAAGCTGTGGCTTGGGATTTTGGTACTCAGTGAAAAATTAGTTTATCAAAAGAAGGGTGGTCAAAGGGCTAATAATAATATTGTGATGGTGGCTTTGTCTGGTCACTGTAGCAGTTGTAGCATTTTTTGCCTATAAATTTCAGAGGACTGCACATAGGTAGATAAATAGCTCCGGGATATCTATTTTACATGGCTTGTCAAGAGAACGAGTAGGTGAGAACATCAGTAGGAGTAACTCTGTCTAGAGACAGCATGATCCACTGGGGAATACTACAGGGAAAACCGTATTTTGTGTGCTGTTAGAAAACAAAAGCATAGAGACCTAAAAT
>NW_010197089.1:0-10799 GCF_000695765.1 Mesitornis unicolor
CATCAGATCATAATTTCCTGATTGAACACAGAAAAAGAATGACTTATAACCTTCAGTCTGAGTGAAGCATAACATGAACATCAATAATCAAATGTAATAACAGCTAAATTATATATAGAGTGCCAAAAGAGAGACAGACAAACATGCAGACACAGTACTTACTCCTTGTTCATGATTTCTGACTCATGGAAATGCAAATCTTTGAAAGAGTCTGTGATGAAAAAGTAAATACATTGTTTATTTAGAGTCTTAAAAATCTAGATGTATGCATTTCTAGTCCTTTTTTTCTTCCTACATACTTCTTGCTACACTAGAAAAGAACTCAATTTGTGGTATCATCTTTTCTGAGAAAATGCTTCTATTTTGCAATTTTGACAGGAGTTAGTCTGTTTGAGGATGTGATGATGACTGTTACCAACATCAGAAAGTGTACAGCATGGTCACATTTTCAAAGGTAGCCTTAATTAAATCTCCATTTGTACATGAACAGATGTTCATTTATGCATACATTGTTCTACCATTACCATCTGTGTGGTCAGTAATGGAATTTGTACATAGAAATCTGCATTTATGTGAGAATTTGTCAAGTGAGATTTAAGTTTCACAAACCCAGGATACATTTTGAGAAATATCTTTGAAAACTGAAACTGAACATTATAGGTCTGTGAAATGCCTTGGCCACAAATGAAGGAATTAAAACAGATCTGTATATGTGCACACTCTTTTTTAAAGTTTGGTTTTGCAGTTTTGTTGGAGAAATCTAAAATTCTAAAAGCTGTTTTAGAGTTGTCAGCTTATTGTATTGCCAGATATTTCATGTCGATGTCTCAACCAATTTCCCCATTGTTTGCTTGCCTCTGCCTGATATTTCCAAATAGAAGCCTTACTAGTCCCATAATTTGGACATAACCATGGAATTTATAACTTTTCCATTTACTTGAACTCTGTCACTGTCCACTGCCATTACTTTCTTTCAGCTTAATTACTGTAGTGAGAGTAAAAAATAGTCTTATTTTCTTCTTTCCAAATGTGCAGCTACACATTTTCATTTTAAATTGACATTAAATTCACACACAAAAATTCTTAAGCTTTCTATTTACAAGGGTGTGTGCACATTCAGTTCAGTTTAAAATGCTTTAATCCAGTTTTAGCTATTGCCGAATTATATCTGTTACGAACTAAAATGTTTTATTCTTCTACAGTTCATTTTCTCCTGCTGTTTTTCTGTACTGATTATTTTTATTCAGTGTTTGTGAAACTCCTGGTAGTTTTCTATGGCAGGTTGCTCTTTAACTGAAATCACAATTACATGTTTGTTTTAGCCAGCAGTGGCTTGTGATTTCCCGTAAGCAGTAACAGTAATAGCAGATGAACAACTGACTGGAAAAATGATTTCTTAAATACTTTTAAAAATTAGAAGAACAGAATAAGAATTCTGAAAGATGTGCAAGAAACAGCGCTTTTGTATAAATGACTACTTTTTAAAAAGTTCACTAGAGAGTATTGATTTCTCTTATTGTGTAACAAGAAAGGCTATTTTTCCTGCCTTAAATATTGGATATTATGTTTCAGATATCTGAAAAGAGCTTAATATTCCACAGAAAGCTACCTGAAAATTGGCTCTTGAATGTGAGATACAGGATCAAAAGAATAATTTATTAAAATTTTGACTCACATTTTCTGTTAAGGTCTTTACACTTGTTAAATTTCAAAATATTAAAAAAAAGATAGCATGAGACAAATTCCAATTTCACAATAATTCCAACAATTACCACTAACTCACAGTACTGCAAATTATGGGTTTAGTAGGAATTTAACAATTACATGCAGTTATGAAATCTGTTTTCTGGAATATTTCTAGGCATTCTGGTGTAGAATGGAGCTTAAAAGTCCAATTCTAAATTAGAGAGACAACAAAAAGAGAAAAATCACATGAAAAACTAAAACCTTACAATTTTTCTAGAGCTTGCTTTGATATTATTGAAAGATTGAGATTGTCATTAGTAGGAATGTAAGATGAAGTAGGGAAAAAGTTTCCAAAACATTAGCAGATTCAACTGAGAAAGATGCCAGGGAACTCTAAGTAGAACTCAGCTAGTAGATAATTCAAAACCTATTCAGCTAGTTCAGGGAAATACCTCCTTATTTCTTGTAACTAAACCTAGCTGGAAATCACTCACAGCATGGAAGTGACACTATACAAAGTTCACCTATACAACTGTTGTGATAAGCCACTTTTTCGGCAGTCTACACCTACTGCATTTGGGTGGCTGCCTTTATTGTGGGTGTGGGGGCCATTGAAAATAAAATTCTTGAAATAAATACAGTTGGTAAAATTACTAGACATGTCTGTTATTGATTAAGAAAATGTTTTGCAATTGTTTAGACTAGTAAACTTGGCCCAAATTGTACATGTAGATGTTGCATGGATTAAAAGAGAATTCAGTGGCAATCAACAAACCATAGCTGCCTGTCTGCTTTTCAGCAGGGCCACAAAAATATTTTGCAGGCAACCAAAATGCTGGAGTCTCATGATGGGTTTCTTTCTTCCTCTGACCATCAAATATGGGGACACAGATACTTGCAGTGCATTACGCAGGAGCCCTAGAGAGCGTCTGTTTCTCTTGGCTAAACACCCCTGGTGTAGAGGACCCTTGCCAAGCAAATCGATGCAGGGGCACATGCCAGTCATGCCCTTGTCCTAAAAGCACCATCTTAGTCAAAATAACAGAAAAAACCCTACTCTTCCTTTAACTAGGCTTGGATGGAGTGCTTCCATTCAACTTAAAAACAAGCAAGGAAAATAAAAGACTCCAAGCCACCAAGCTTGTAAAAAGCATAACTAAGTGTAATGAGAAAATAAAAATTAGCTTTTATGTGCTTTCTGAAAAAAATAACTACAGTCAACATATGAATCATGGTTAAAAAGCCAGCCAAGTACTGTTTGCTAAGAACAATGAAAACTGATCAAAACCTTTCAAATATTGCTACTTGAATGAAATTCCAAAATTAAAGGCAGAGAGAAAAAAAATGTGAAAACATGCACCTTTGCTTTTATTTTAGCTCTGTTTCACAAAATGCAGCAGATTTCCTGGGGTTTTGCTTTTAGAGAAGGATGTCAAACCCTAACTGATTCCAAGCCTCTGCAGGAAATCTCCTAAGTTGCTTGTCCAAACATCAGAATGGAGCAAGTCACAGGAACCTACAGTATCCTTGGGGTGACCCAGTGTCTTAAAATGCTAAGCAAAGATGTTCTGTTTTAGACCTGAGTAAGGTCGCTGTCTGTTCATGTGGACAGTTAGTGCTGGCTTTGTTCTGCAAACAACTTCCTAGGCAGTGCATGCTAGTCAATTCTTTGAATTTTTGTTGCATTGCTATTTGAATAAGAAGAAAATTTACAGGTTCTGCAGGATGTTTAGCAGATTTTTCCTAAAAATCCCCAAACCCAACAGAAAATAATTGAAACAAAACCTACACAGCATTGGTACAAAAAAAAAATGGCTGATGGGTTAGCAAGCACATAATTTGCTTCTGAAAATGGGACATAAGTTTCTAAATCATTTAAACACCTTTGAAAACCGGATTTGAAAATCCAGCTGACAGCATAGCCAGATTCCTTGTCAGGCACCACTGGAGGAAGAACTGAAGAATTTGGTTTTCAGTTCTGTAAATAATGAACTCAATCTGTCTCTTGTATCATTCCTATAAATAGCTAAAAATGTCTACCAAGAGCCAGAACTTCATGCAGAGACTGCGACACTCCAGAGGCGTTGTGTAAACTTTATACTGGTCATCCTTGCTCATTCGGTGATCTGTATTCTCACAATAAAGTTTAATGGAGACGGATGAAAGTTGCTGTAGACACTACTATATGCCTGGTTTGGAAAATCAGTTGTAAGATTACTGTTAAGGTGCAGGAAATGTTGGAAAGCTTAATTTTTATGCTGCCAGTGTCCTGCTCTATCTCTTTTTGAAGTGCTTAGTTGGACCAGGCCAATTGTATTTAGTACAAGAGAGAACAGTGGAAGAAACTGAAACACTCATTTTACCAGCAAGTGTAAAGCAGTTGTCAAATGACATTGTCAAGATTATTTTCAAAGCCTGTCTGCATACAAAAGAAAAAAGTCACAGGTAGGAGGAAGTAGTTATTTATCTGATTTAAATGAATACAATCTGGTTTCACTAATTTGTTTCTGGCAATAATTAGAATGTTGCTCAATTTATTTTAATAGCACATTAATTTGATTCCATCTCTTGCCAGCAATGCAACCAGAAGCTTCACAGTAACAAAATATATCTCTAATAGGAGCTGCCAAAGTTTTCTGTAAAGACAGTTATTTAGGAAACTATTTGCACTGGTTTATTAATCTGATCTTTATAATGCAGTTCTAATACATTACTTCTACCCAGAAACATAAATTAGCAATGCAGAAAATGCATACAGTGGAATTAGGTACAAAAGGCCCAGTTGCTTGGTAGAGGCTCTACTGGTTTGCTTAAGAGAGAAGGGAAGGAAATGGTTTTAAAAGGCAGGCAGGAGCTTTTGCTGTATGTCATGAGGCTGCCCAAGGTGGCAGGCTATTTCCAGGACCTGCATCCCATGCAACCCACATGTTTTAAGTCATTGTAGGCATCTACTGGAACAAAAGTACGCTGTGAAACACAAGCTAATCCCTCGGTTAAAATTATTTTCTACAGCAGAAACCTTTTAAAAGCAGAAGAGCGTAGAAAGAAACAAGAGCAACTCACAGAGGTTTTCCTTCAGGGCACAAGGGTGTGGAGCTAGAATGATGCCAGGATGGTTTCCACTGTAAAAGAATTTTTATGCACTCCTGCTAAATGCTTCACAAAGCTATCTGAAGGTCAGTGATGCTGATAGGTTGAAAAAATGTGAGTGGAAGAATATTCTGCAGGTTTTTGGTGAGTTTCCTGTGGACGGCTGCTGAGCGCTGAGGCACCAATCAGCACTATGAGACCTGACCAGTGGATACCTATTGTTTCCTTTCTGTGCATCTACTTCAAAGTGAAGTAAAACAGCAAACATACTCCTGTCTACCTTAACCCATATTCAACAGCTGTGTCTCTGTGGCATTCATTGTTTCAAATGATACCATAGAGAAAATTAATTTCTTTTGATAGGCTACTTCTTAATTTTAATGGGGAAAATAATTATTCCTCCCAATTTGTAATTTTCTCATCTTCTCAAGCTGTTCAAAAAGCTTATAAATGATTTTAAAATATCTTAAAGTATTTTTTTGTATTTTTCAAAATAAATGAATATTTCAAGAACAGTGTGCTTATTCTTACACTGTGGTTTCAAGGAATTTCAATGTATTTCTGTACCTATGTATAGGACTACTATGTAGAACATGAAGAATGTTTTTCCTTGTATTTTAAAACATAAGACCTATATGTAAATTGAAAAGATGTATATGATTTCTAAAACTATATACACTGGTAATTTTTTTTTCCTATTAAAAGAACATTTTGAAAAAAAAACCCCATTGCTGTAGGGGAAAGCTGTACATACTGAAAACATCTGCCCATAGTATACAATGAAAAATGGTGTCCAGCATATGAGCATGGCAGCATTTGAGGGAGCCCATGAATTAGCATGCATAGGACACTCACAGTACAGTCCCAATAAATCCTTGTAATAGAATTTCCAAAACAAATACTTGCGTTGTAAGGTGACTCCCCCTACAACAGCTTTGCTGCAGGCTTCTTGTATTTCTCAGGAAAAAAGGGTAGTTTATGTGAAAATTTGCTCTTCATAGAAGAAATAATTTAAAAATGGAGCAGGTAATTCCAGTTCTCAATTAGTTCAGCATATGGCCTACAAACCAATAGATATTTTGGCTGTATTGGAAAGCATGTTATGTTTTAATTTGAGATTTTTAATGCCAACATTTGAAGCCATAACACTTACAGTACTCTGTGTATAAATAAAATATTATAATTAAAATGTTGCATGGAGCCATCATTATGGCAGGTGGACAGATTTATAATTATATACTGCAAAGCCACAGAGTCCTGATTTAGCATGAACTGGAGTCAACAAGAGCTAAATTGTCCTTTTAGAGAATGAAGATGAACTGTGTGACTTCCTTTGTAAAACAACCTGCAAATTCAGTTTTCTTCTTTTCTTACTGTACTATGGGCTGTCCTAGCTATCCTGCTCTGGGGGACAGCCTACAGGAATTCTTAGGAAGAGATTTACCAGAGGAACACCTATAGCACCATGGCACTAACACTGTCAGTCGCAGGATGGACCTTTCTGGTTGCATATTGCAAGAGTGTCTCCACAGCTGCTCATCCTCTCTCCTTTGCTTTCTGTTCAGATCATGGTTTCATCTGACTGGAACAATGCTAACATGACTTATGTTTTTGTTTCAGAAGTCTGCCCTTGCTCATGTTTTACAGAACAGGAAGTTCTGGAGCTGTGAGGCAGTTTCTAGTGGGGTTGTGTCTTTTGGACTGTGCTTCTGACTCTATGACTAGTTTTTTTTTGCCTAGATTTATTTGCTTTAGTTACTGATAAAAACAATTTCAGTTGACCCACACCTACTTACAGACTCAGTAACCACCAGGTCTCACTAATAGTTCAGCTGAAGAAAAAGTGAAAAAAAAATCAGCAATTTTGAAATAGTTTATTTTGACACTTATTAAATGAAACATTTGTTTTTTTCCAGACTATGTTCAGAAACTTCACACAGGTACCATTTATAAATGCACTATTAGGGAACAAAACTTCCTTCATGACTCTGTGGATCATACAGAAATATTTGTGACAAATATATATCTTTTTTATGGCTGAACAACAAGGTACATGCCAGTCCTGTGGAGTGACCAGTATAAAAAATTCTTTGTGTAACAGTCATCCCAGAGGGACACTGACAAAAGCCTAAATCTGTAAGCACTGAGCTCCTATTTCAATAAGGGGAAGCTGAAAAATCTCACTTCCTCAGAAAATTTCTCAGTATCTTGAAGTGTTTAGCTACTAAATTCTCTCAAAGTCTCTTTTCTTCAGAATAAGTTAAACATTAACTTTATAATTGACATAGATATTACTCTGCCTTTAGTAAATGCTACATTACTACTTTAATTTCCAAGCTGTTCACTGTAAGAAAATGTCTCATTTACTGAGCTGGGACTCAATGGCCGTGTCTTTATGCCTCTGGAAGAGCAGCATCCCAGGACAGATGTAAACACAGCATGATTCACCTCCTGCAAGCTTTCCATCTGCGTGGTTGCCTTGGTACACAGCCTGCAGACTGCCTGTGGGATGGGCTTAGTGTGCACGAACACGCTGGGCAGCCCTGGACCTGCAAGTTCTTGTGTAGCTGGGGGGATGTGCTCCTGTCCTAGGTAAAGCTGCTCTTGCAGGCCTACCATATTGAAAAGCTGAGGCTTAATAGGGCCTTTAATGAACTATATAGACACAGAGCATTTTTCTCTACAAGGTAGAGACAGGAATGGATTATACATTGCCTTTTCTGTTTTGCAGTGCATTGCATTTTCTGTTTATTCCCTTTAGTTCGTGGACAGAGAAATAAAAGCCCTACATTCAGATATCCATTTTACTTCTCTTTCATTTCTGCACCTTTTTTTTTTTTGTTTAGTCAATTATTTTGTTACTCATGACAACATGGGGACATCGCTTACATTTTCGATTACTGCAGGTAACCTTCAAAACAGGATGAAATGCCAGAATCAGTAAACTCTGTTTCTAACAATGTAATTATTTCCATGTGTGAGTGCTGATGAGTTATGATGGGAAAGTAAACACAAAGAGGCAGCTTTTACAACACCATTTAGGGGGATCTAGAGAAAAGCGAATGAAGAATAAACTCGGCTTTGAGATACAAGGAATAAAAAGTTGTTACCTTTCCTATGTCAGTGAAAAGGCTAAAGAAAGTTAAAAGCATTGATGCTTAGGAGGAATCTTCTTTCTTACCTGGTTACATCCAAACTCTGTGCTGAGGAAAGCTGGAATGAATAATGATGGGGCAAGACCTATTATTTATATGTTTATGTTTGTGTCCTACAGGTGACATCCTGTAGGATAGACACTGTCTTTGTGTTTTGGTCAATGAAAAAAAACCCCATGGCATTCCAATTTTTAATATCTCTCTTTTTTTTTCAGTTTGTTTAGATGATGGATAGTTTTATGGATAAATCCTATTTGTAATAATAGAATTTCTAGTAGACATAGAACATGTATATTGTGCATTATTTCCCAGCAGCAATAATAAACTGTCTGTAACATTGCAGAATTATACCTAAACCTTTATAGAAGGTTATTTTTCAATCCCTTATAGATTTTTTTGCCATTCTGTTACTTGTAATACTGCTTTGAAAAGCAGCGTATTTCCCTCTATTTACAATGCATTTTGCTGACTTCTTGTTTTTTATTTCTTAGATATTTGTTAGTGTCACTTACAAGACCAAACAACAGACCAGTAAACCTCCTTTAAGTTATTCTAATGTAAAAAAGGCTGGTGTAACTGGTTGAGAAGCTGTGTATGGTGTGCCTCTGCTAGTTTTTGAATGGAAGCCACTTCTGTGTTAAAACATCCATGTGTTATTAAGGTCACAATGTCTGCAGTAATAGATCAACTCTGCCAGTACAAATGAGGTCAGAACATATCTTTTTAACCTAAATGTATTCTTCTTAGCAAAATTAAAATACCATAATGCCAGGGAAGCCTTATGGGAGCCTTTGCTTAATTCCTGGTAAGGTGAAGATGCAGTATACTGCTGCTACTGTAGTTTCATATAGTTGTTAGGGAAATTATGTCAATACAGCTGGAAAAACAATAGGTTGTGCTTTAGTGGATTAAACAATAAATGAAAATGAAGGGGAAAATCTTGCATCAATTCACATCAAAATAAAAGAAGAGTAACTTACATCTGGAGAAGTGAAAAAGCCAAAATTTTGGTGCACAAAAACACATTTAGCTTTTTTTCAGCTAATAACTCTGTATAACCATTTTCATGTGCACAGTCCAAGTTTTAGGTGCCAAGCCTAGTAACTGAAGTAGCAGACTGCTCAGTTTATGGTAAATGAAGAAAGACTGAGTTTTCCTTAATGATTTGCAGCAACATCTTATTATGCCCTCAGAAGTGTTCTGACTACTTCCATTCTCTGTACAGGGAACCTGGAGAGAATGTAAATTTCCAGTGCAGGTCAGTATGAATCTCTTTCTACTTATCTCCCTAAGTGCTGAAAATTTTAACTTTGTTAAATTGTATAATTTTTGTTTTTTGTTGGCAAAATAAATTTTGCCATTTTTAGGACCAGGGCATCACACTTTGACCAAACTTATGAATATTTTTTGCCTCCTTCTCTTCATTGCAGTCATCCACTTTCTCCCAAGTTGACTAGAAATGTGGTATTTGCATATAGCAAAAACATTCTGTTAGGTACAAAAATCTACTATATAGGTTTTGACTGGTAACAAATAAAGTTTTCATTGATATCAAGTTGATTAACTGATTTGTGTGTTTTGGGGTTTTGTTCGTATGTTTGTTTGTTTTACCAAAGACATTGTATTTGAAATCTGCACACTGCTGCCAGGAAGTCTGACTTAAATCAAATGACATTTCTAACACTGCTTAAGAAATAAAAACCTATCAGACCTAGTGAACAATGAAAATAGTCTCCATTAATATTTTATTCCAATTCAGCTATCTCTAGAAAATGTGTTATTAAAATAACTATGATCTTCCTATTCATGAATCAAGAATAATAGAATATACTAATTTTAAAACTTAGCACGAATCGTTAACTGTTTAGCTCCTTTCAAATTAGATGTTTGTACTCAACCTGAGGTTTTAAATAACACAGTTGTCAAATATGGGCATAGGTAAAAGTGACTGAAATCAATTCCTTTGCAGAAAGAAGGGTGTTGGGATTAGTCCATGTAAATTGCAATGAATATCTCTCTGACCAAGCCTGAATTTGGGGAAAAGGAGTTCAATGGCAAGTTTCAAGTAAACCCAGAGATAACAGAATATTTTGAAGTTGCTCATGAGCGTAAGCATGCTTTTGATACCAGGATGCCTGGTGCTAATGTGGGATTGCCAAAAGGATCAGCAAAGTGTTACTGATTCCTCTGCCTTTAAAAACATGAGAAAACCTACTTTATTTCTGTCTCTTCCAATTCAGCTGATATGACAAGATAACTTATTCAGTGTCTCATATCTAATTGGGACATGAAGAAGCAACTGAGCAATTGGGGCAGTGGCTTTTCTGTATCTTTTCACTCATCTATGTTTCAGTGTCACTATCACATTCCCCAGGAATTAAAGTTATGTTCTGTCTTTTCATTTTTTTCCAAAACAAAGTTAATCTGGACTTCAAATTCTGGAGATGAGAAACATGGTTTCCTTCTTTTTCATTTTATTATATTTTTTTAATTTTTTAATTTCTATGCAAGCTCTGAAATTATTTCATAGGAAGGGCTTTCAAGCAGTTAAAATTAGCCCACCAGTATGTTGTGTACCTCAATATCAAGTACTGAAGACATAAATACAATGTTTCATCAATACAGCACTGCTTTAACATTGTCCAGCAGAGATGCACAGCTCTCATTAGGGCTCATACCTGTGCAGTTGAGAGGATCACCATGACAGCAGCTGGCTAATGACTTTTTGCCGCCCTGATGACCATGGGCTTCTGGCCTGGCATGCATTTTATAAAAAAGGGCTAGGTAGGGCTTGCTGCCTGTGCAAAAAGGAGAGTTCACCCTCAGCACAACAGGCTTCCAGCTGACTCTAAGCTCAAAGCTCAGCAG
>NW_010197089.1:10830-20523 GCF_000695765.1 Mesitornis unicolor
CAAGACAAGGCAAGATACTGTTGACACAGTGATCACTTATGTTTTCTTTTGTGAAATGTGACTCTTAATGAGCTGAGCTGGCCCATCTGTATCAGAATTCAGTACCTCTCCTTGGGTTCCTGCACACATTCCCAGTTCAGGTGTCTTCCACCCTAAGTGGCACTTAGCTGATGTTCTACTCAGAAAGAATAAGTCAGTGGCTGAGACAGTGAATTCTTAGTACTGCTTTTATGGTATATGATTGCACTGTAATTTTAGAGTTTTTTTCCTAACAAAATTAACATATCCTGTGCTTGAGTCTGAACCAAGACCGAGTACTTCAGAACTTTACTGGTAATACATTTAACCAATTCATATAGAAATTGACCAGTTTTAGGAAGAGACAAGTCAGTAAAAATTGACACTGTAGTTAAAATATTGAAGGCTTCTGCATATGCTCATGTTTTTTGTGGGTAGTTTTCTTTCAATTTAATCTTTTTTGTGGTTGGTCATATTTCCTGGAGCAGGTTTCTAGAACTAAGCTTTTGGTTAATAAAACTACCTGAACTAAAGTTCACTGTAGAGCTTAGCAGCTAGATTCTCATTTAGGTAAGTATAGAGATTAAAACATGTCACTGGATGTGTGATATATTAAATGCATTAAATACGCATGGTAAAATGCATCTAACTGTGTTTTAATCTCTGAGAAACTATACAAAGATTCAGCATTAGAAGAGCTTTGTGGAGGTTGCACAGTCAGCACTCAGAATTTAAGAAATGCCATAATTACTGTGTGGGCAAACTTATTCAAGTTCCCTTTTTGCCAGTTTAACTTCTTATTTAGAGGGAAAAAAAGAACATTAGGATGCCTTGCTAAATACATTCAGTGAGTGGGATTTGCTCAGAAACAGTTTATTCTTTCTTCACTGTTCAGTTCGTGCCTCATCTTTTTACTGCATATTGTTGGAAACCTGCTTTGAAGACAGAGTAATTACTTTCTTGACAGTCTTGACAGACTTTCCTATGGCATCATCACTGTGGTATCTGAGTGCTTCATAAACATTAACTAATAAATCTTCACAGCACCCTTGGGAAGTGATGACAAGATATTATCCAAATTTGACTGATGAAGAACTGAGGGATTCAGGTTAAAAGCTTCCATTAATTTTGGAAGTCCACTCTAATGTGACAAAAATCTAGTTTCTCAGAGTGCTTATCCTTCTATAGCCACTCTATTTATCCAAAGCACAGCTTTCTTTGACTGCAGTTAACAAACATAGTCACTTTTTTTTTTCTCTCTTTCAAAATCAGAAAGCCCTGTTACCCTAGAGGTTTCATTTGAAACCTCAAGTCTCTGAGAAAATATCAGCAAACTCAACAGAAGGTGGATAAAATCTCTCCTTTGATTATGATGAGTTATGTGGTGGTTCTACAGCTCTGGGGGAGACCCACACTGGATGCTCTGACACAAGGTAGCTGGGAGTTCTGAATCTAAACTCCTTGGATATGTTATTTCCTAAGGGAAACACTGCATTCTGGGAACACTAGGTCTGTTCAGCCTAAGACCTTCCCAGAGCCAGGCAGGCTGGGGCCTCTGGTGACCCAGCTCTCAGGCATCCTGCTTGATGTGACTCCAGAGGCCACAACCTTAGGAGCACCAATTAAACAGCACCTCTGACTGAAGAACCTACGCTCTAACCACACAGCTCAGCTCTCACCTTCACAAAAGAGAACTTAGGACCACTGAGAAACTCAGCGTAAGTCACGTCTCCCACTTTGCTGTAAAACTGGGACTTAGAACATTGAAGTAATCTAGAGTAGTCTGTAAGGAGGGGACCTCTTGGAGTCACAGCTCACAAAATTCTTCTAGAAGTCACTCAGAAAACTTGCATCTCAGTTTATCTAAGCAACTAGAGATTTTTGGGACTATTTAGTTTCCATAAAATTTTGAAATATAGGTATTTTTTCACAGTAGGAAAAATATCTGTAACATAAATGTAATTTCTGTGTCCCATTTTAAGTCCTTTCTTTAAAGTCTTGGTGCTGGAATACTAGATTTGTACATAAAAAGGTGAAAATTACTTTCACGTGATTAAAATATATTTAAAGGTGTTTTTACATGGGCAAAATATTATATTCATCTTTAGTATTCATCTTAGAAATAACTGAGTCATTTGGACCAATGCAGGAAATGACAAAAATGTTTTTCTTGGTTTCAATTCTGAGTCTCTAAGTGCAACAGGAACATAAAAATGATAAGAGATAGATTAGTAATAGCATATAGAGAAATCTAATTGTATTTTAGTAGCACAAAAAAGGGAAGTCTATGTTAGTAAAATTGCTCTATTTAAGCACATTAATAATATGCGCATACATACACAAATACATATGTAGATATTATATATATATAAATCTCACCTTTTTCTTACACTGGCCAGATGTTAAATGCGTTTAAATGAATAAATTACTTCTAATTAATATAATTTGAATTAATTAATAGGTCAAAGACCAGTAGTAGTACATAAGAACATCTTGTTTGATCTTGTTTATATTAAAGACAATCAAGCAAAACCAAGTATTTTGGTACTCAGAAAATAAATGTTTACCACATGTAACAATGAAGTGAGTTTTCTGACAAGGACATAAAGAGAGTAGTACTCTTTTTAAGTAGAAAATTGTGAAAAATGGAGGTTTCTGCCATTCTCACTGTTGAGGAAATTTATTTACCTACCAAAAAAATTCAATTATTTTTAGTTCTTAATTTATAAATTATACCACTTGGGAAGCTCAGAGGTTAATGCTTCTCCATGTCTTACCCTTCCCTATAGCTAAAATCTGTTGCTTCTGAGTGAGGTAAGAACCCTTGCCCCCTTGGCACCAAATAGGGTGTTGAGGAAGAACTGTTATTTTAAATTCTTTACAGGCATTTTGACAAATCCCAAAGCATGACATTTGTAATCCTTATCTTAATGCAGAGGCTTAATGCAGAACTACAGAACATGTGGGGGACATACATGCAAGACTTGGTCTCCCTGGGGCTCAGAAATAAAAGACAAGACTGATATTAATCCTATCCAAAGAGTTCAAACCCAGAAAGATTCTCCAGCCTTACTCTTCCTTTCATACCATGATCACAAGCCAGAGAATTTCTTCCAAAAGAGAAATTAATTCTGTTTTGGAGAAATATATCTAATCTCACTTTACAGGCTCAAGGTGTTAGTAAAGCTAAGTTGTTGAAGTATTTAATCGTTGTCATTTCTCTGAAATTTAATCTTTTGTGAAATTTCTGCTACTTTGAAGTCGAGTTGTCTAATTTCCATTTCTAGTCATTGAATCTTGTTATGTCATTGTCAGCAAGGTTCAAAGGCCTCCCACTATCAAGAAGCTATTTCATGTATTCATGATCAAGCACTTATAAAATAAGTTGAGCTCTTTAAGTCTCATATCATGGGGCTTATTTTTCCTATCCCCTAGTTCATTACTTTTGCCCTCCTTTGAACTGCCTTTGCATTTTCACATCCTTCATCTGTGGACAGCAGAGAAGGTACAGCATTGCTAGCAGTGGTCTGTCTTACAGTGGGTGTTAGTCGATGATTGTTGATGGAGACTCTAACTAGTCTGTCACTGTTAGCAGAGCCTCTGATGTACTGTTAGTGTTGTTACATACAGTCAGTTCCAAGTTAACTTTTATGAAATATTTCTTTTTAAAAATATATGGGAAATACCAGTCTAGGGGTCTAGCTGTATACAATGTATTAACTATTTTGCAAGCAAATCTACAGGTTAGCTTTTTATATTTATTATTGCTTTGCATTTGCTTTACTTATATTTGCTTTATATATTTAACATGTTAAAATGAGTCTGTAAACTATTTTAATCTCCAGTATATAATTCCCTCTGGTATACTACAGGATAGGTCATTTTTCTAACATGGTAGTACAAAAGCTAAAAATGCATACATACCATCATATTAAATGAGATCAAAAGCATTTGGCAAACCAAAGGAAAATGAGTTCTTCAGCATAAAGCAAAATGATGAGTGTGTCAGTGTTTTCTTATGCTGATGTCACATTTGTGGCTTTAGCCTTTTATTTTGTTCTTCAGACTTTTTTATAGGTTTAGTCCTTCAAGAAACTGAAGGACTACTTACCACTGCTGAACAAGTAAGACTCGGCTTCTGTGCTGTTATTACAGCTATCTGACCCATGCTTCTCAGTGCGTACATGGTCCATCCTGCCAACCCTTCCCAAATAACAAGTAAATTCTGAACCTCACAAGCCTGCTGAGGGGACAAATTTATTGAAAAAGCTTTCTAGGACTTCGATGTCTGATGCTTTGAATTGCGTGACTGCATCAACTAATTAGATGGTGTGCGCATATGTGTGTCAGGAATACACACCTATGAGCAGCAGTGTACTTTACTACTACGTATATAGTGTAAATGCAGATGGTTACTTGAAATAGCCCATGGAATGATTCCTAAAAGTGCATGGAATGAAATAGTGATAGAAAAATGTAGGCTTTTTAAGAGAGATGACTCTATGAAGATTTCTCTGAAGTAGTAGTCTGCAGAATGAGAACTGACTTAAAGCAGTGAACACTGTTACTGGAGGAAGGCTAATCACAAGCAAATTTCCAGTAAACACTTCACTACTGCTGTACGTGTGCAAGAGACTGATTTGGATAATGCCATCTTTATCGGTATATTTTTTCCCAGACAGCATTTATTGCTTCTGAGTACTCAAATAATCACTGTCATAAGTGGCTGCTATTTATAAAACAACAGCTACATCTGTTTCAGATAATGTAATATATTTTGTTCAGATTCTCAAGTAAAACCTAGCTCAAAGCTCACTGAAATCAGTGGAAAGTAACTCCTTAGCTACGTGCCACAGTAAGACATCATGGTGTTAAGTACTGTAAGGAAAACATCATCATCTTATAGACAAATAGATAGAGTGTGACACTCTATTTATTAGGAGTTATAGATTACAATTATTATTTTATGGTGGGACTATGTTTTATATTATGAAAAGAAGCATAGCAAAGTCTCACATTTCTTATTCATTTTTACATGTTAATGCTGCTGTCTTTAAAAATCAATTTCTACACCTTGCTAAATAATCACTAGAGATATATGACATGAGGAAAATAAAATAAGAAATAAGGTTTATCTTGTCTCCAACAGAATTACTTCTATTGAGATTCAGAGAAGCTTTTGCTCTTAAACAAGTATTATTCACATTAGTCTACAATTTTCTTTCTCATTCTGGTTTACAGGGACTATGCCAACCTAGATTTGGCTTGTACACTGCATATAAACAGACTTTTATACAACTGGGACTGATAGAAATATTTGTCACATTTTATTCTGATTTTATATATTTGGTTCCAAACATTCTGTTATGATGATTGAAAGACCAGCATTGCATTCACTGCTGCCAGTTCTCACGGGTGAGTCTTGCAATATGTTTTATTTTCCTCTAACAGGCCATAGTCCCAGTATAATGTGGTTATATGAGATTCAGCTTTCCTGTAAAAGGGAATTATGTTTTTAACCCTCAGAGAAAGCTTGAATATATAAAGCCTATATGACTTTAAAAACCCAAACAACCCCAAAATAAATAATGAGGGTTTTTAAAATGAAGAAAATATGGATTTTTAAAATCTATTTTAAAGGCAATGGAATGCAATTTTAGTGACAGACATATTTACAATCATGAGGCTAGCAATAGTAAGCAATAACCAAAAAGTTTAAAAAATAATTAAAAAAATTAATTTGTCCAATTACAGAGAAATGTAGAAAATAAATTCACAGCAGAAATAATATCCTTTCAACTTCATCTTTAAGGTTTTCTTAGTCTAGACAAGTGAAGAAATCTGGAGTATGGAGTTTGTTTTTCTACTACTTCATCTCTCTCAAATAATTTCTAGCTATGCAAAAAGGTATTAAAATGCTTTATGTAGATGGGTTGAGCAGAAAATCTGGCTAGTGGTTGTTAAAGGGATGGTGTACTAACTTGGAGAGGCATGAATTAAAAATCTGTTTAAAGACTCTCAGCAAACTATTTTCTCTAAGTTAATTACAGACTGCTCCAGCAGCCTTGAACGTTCAGTAATTTTTTTCCCCATCTGAAATCCTTCCAAATGCCTCAGTTTTTTAATAGCCTTATTTAGCAAGGCTGCTTTGAATGTTCAGATATGCAGATCAGTGAGGCTACCTACAGATGGACACACATGCACTGCATGCTCCCATACTGGGCTTCTCAATTGTCACGAAAGTGAGAAGTGGCACAGGGGCTTGAGTTTAGTGCTGGAGCTGAGGAGCTGAGGTTAGTGTGGTCTTTCTGTTGGTGTTTTTGAAATAGAAGAGCATGGATAACAGCAGTAAAGGTTTGGAGAGGAAAAAAGAGGACCAAGAACAATTCTAAAAACTGAAAAACTGGCATTGAAAAGATGCAATATTTAAAACTATTCAGTTCTACCTCTAGTAAAATTAACCTGCCCTGACATTTTGTTGCTTTTGCTTTGAATTAGGAAAGCTATAATGTTGATGTACTCTTATTAAAAAAAGGCACATTCTGGAAATGGGCTTTGAACTAGATGAATGTGCTTTGTATCTCTTTTTTTCCCCTCTTTTTTATTTTTTTTTCCTCCTCCTCTGCTTTACTCTTATTTGAGACCTTGACTGATACAACAATGACAACAACAACAATAGTAATTATTATTATAAAGGAATTATCTTTTCATATTTTGGAGTAAAGCTCACAAAGATTTAAAAATCTGGATAAATTAACACAGTGCTCCAGGAGTTAACGAAGTTTGGTCAGAGATGGCTGAAACTGGATAACTTGCATTTACAGCTATTACATATTTAAATGCAACTTATTTCACAGTGTTTTCAAAACAAGGGTACCTAAGGAGCTGTCAGAAGGTAATGAGGTTCTGTGGCTTCTGTGGCTGAGGCTTTTGTACTAAATTCTCCCTGGAATCATATCTTGTTGGGAAGCTGACTTGGGGACAACTAATCAAAGAATGGATAGAACTCAGATTCATAGAGTTGCAAATTGAAACAGCTAATGACTTAAATACCATGATACACTTCCACTCAAAAAGCTGCCATATTAGTCAAGTTTATATCAAGTGAATAGTAGGGATAGAAATAACCTGTATCTTGCAATCAGGAGAGACAGAAGTATCTAAGACAAATATACGGAAATAAACATGTTCAGCTTTACCATTCTTATTAGTAGTATGTGAGTGAGAGTTATGCTGAGCAAGGTTTGTTTGCACATTCAACCTATGTGAACATCACAGGGAAAATTAATTTCTTCTGAACGTCATTCTACAATAACTGCAGAGTTCGGCAGTTAGTGTTCCTGGTCTCAGACCACTCTAACACAGACATGTCTTTATGCTTGCATAGAATTTCATTCGCTTTGAGTTGCAATGCTGTACCATGACTGAAAAGTTTTAGGCATATTATTTTATTCTCCAAACTGTGGGCCATATTATAATAAATTATTATTTTTTCTCAAAACTGCTCATTCAGAAGAAAAGTTAAGTACCTCTTTAACTGCTAATGTGAAGCAGATAATTTTTGCTTATGAAACAGGAAGGCAGATGGGAAACTGGGCATAAAAAGGTCTGGCAGGAGATGTCTATTTGTCTTCATCATTTGGAAGAAAAATTGGGGAAGTTTCTTTACAACAGATTACATGGTTATGACTAGAGGATTAAAAAAAATCTCACCTTCCTATGGAAAGCAAAGGATAGTTACTTTATCATTCTAGAGAGCCCTCAGCTTCACTGTGAGTTTTTTTTATCAGAATGTCCACAGAGTTCAACTTTTAATAACTTTTCCCTGTCAACGATAGTTCTTTGCTAAAATTTGACCTAAAGTGGTTGTGGGTTTGTTTATATTGTCATTATTTTCTGCTTGCTCTTTGAGTGATCTCAAGTCCGGTTTTTCTCAGAAATGAAAAAGAAGAGAATTACAATGCTTAACTTCTACTTTCTTATGAGATGTTTTCTGAACACAGAACCTTAAGTAAATATTGTTGTAAGTTTGTGGGGAGCAAGAATGATTCCTAGTATCTTATCTGGAAATAAGAAATTGCAATGCAGCATGTTAGGAGAAGGGGAACAAGACACATATTTGATGAAAATAAACAGGAACAGCTTGTATAACAAAGTCTGGGAGGAGTTTTTCTGTACTAGGAGGAAAAAGAACAGGGGAGGAAGAGTTGTTTAAACTAAACAAAATTGTCACAGGGACAAGTGTGTATGAGTATTGACATTTGACTAAAGTTAGAAGGTAATATAAATAAATGAAAAGAATTTGTGTAACACTTTCAAAGGAGAGAGCAGCTGTAGGTAGAAGCTGACTTCTTTTAAGATGGGAAAAGAGCTGTGTTTCACCAGAATCAGTTAGCTGCTTAAGAGGGAGAAAAACCCCAGAGCAGTGCTATGATGTACCTAGGAGCCGGGGACACACAGAGGTTGGTGACACAAATCCATCTCTAACACAAAAGCAGCAAAGCCACATATTGCATTTTATAGCAGAGAGGCCACAGCCGTAGCCATTTTTTCACTCTCTGGGTTTCCCTAAAGACCACTTGGCAGAAGAGGAATGAAAGAATTTCCCTTTGTCACAGAAGAAGATGAGGGTTTTTTGACACTGCAATAAATAGCTTTCAATACCAACAAATACTTCTGATAAGTAACTTTTTATTTTATAGTACTAAGTAATTTTGAAATACACAAATTATACCAGGAGAGTAAAGATGCTGAGGTTAAAAAGTAGTATAAAAATCCAGTATCTTAATGGGAAACTCAAAGTGAATAAAAGAATAGCCTATTTTATAGAATGGGAAACAAATTCAGTGCTTATTGGTACAAAGCTAATAAAGCTTAGAAAAGCTTAGCTGAGTGTGGATATAGCCCCATCCTGAAATTATGACTGCAGAAACTTATGAGATAAAATTTTCCAAATAGAAAAAGAGGCATATGTATAATCACTTAAAGGTTGGAGCTCTTTAGGTGGAATGTTTTTTATTTGGTCTATTTGTGTCAGGGAGGTATTTGGAGAGAAGCAGAAGCAAGCCAGGGTACAGAGGGAAAAGGTAAAGATGCCAAAACTTGCTACGACTACAAAAACACAAGCCTTGAGAGAGTTCATGTCAGAGTACTGATTAAAAGTGCCTTGTAGCTGTGCGACACAAAACCATCTCTATTTCTTTATCTCTGAGAGGCTTTGTAAAAAAACAAGATTGTACCAAAAATCCCGAATTCAGTTACTGTTGTCAGAATACACACTAGTTATTCAAGTAAAAAAGGATAATGCAGGATTAAGTGATCCAAAATTTGTTTACCAAATGTATGTTTTGAATGAATGTTAGCATATGCCCAGCTTGGTTAGGTCTTGATCAATTGTTTAGGATCTTTTCTTTCAAGAAAACACTCAGATCAGATACCACCAGAGTGCTGAGTATTGCATTCTTCTAACCGGCTTCCCCTCAGCTGCCCTGGAGGAAGGAGTAACCTTCCCCATTTTCCAGGTTTCCTCAACTCAGAGTGCACACTCTGGGCCAACAAAAATGAAGCAGCTTTTCTACCTGCTGACCATATATAACTTAGTAAGGATCGAAACCATGTAAACTTGTAGTAAATGTGAATAAACAAATCAAACAATTACACATCTTGTAACAGAAA